>NW_015633176.1:87618-113865 GCF_001515625.1 Sinocyclocheilus rhinocerous | reverse complement strand
AGTGCAAAGACTTTAGAATTGGTGTAATATGCTCATTTTTCCTGGCACCAGTCAGGATCCTAGCAGCTGAGTTTTGCACACATTGCAATTTGTTAAGTGTGGTTTTAGGAACCCCAACAAGAAGTGCATTGCAGTAGTCAATGTGCGAAAAAACGAAGGTATTAATAAGCTTTTCAGTCACAGAGAGGGATAGCATAGAACGGAGTCTAGCAATATTTCTGAGATGAAAAAAGGAGTTCTTAACAGTGTACTGCATATGATTGTCAAAAGACAGACTCGAATCAAATATAACTCCTAAATTTTTAAATTTAGTTTGTGACTCCAAAACAGAGCCATAAATGTTTAAAATTAATGAGCCAGCTTTACAAAGCTGATGGGAGGAGCCAATGAGCAAGACCTCTGTCTTATCATTATTAAGACACAAGAAGTTTTCGGACATCCATATTTTTATCTCAGAAATACAATGTGTTAAAAGAAAGAGTACATCCAAATTTTGACCAGGCCTAGAATTAATATAAATCTGAGTGTCGTCTGCATAAAAATGATAATTAAGCCCAAGTGATCTTAGAAGCATTCAGAGTGGAAATATGTAAATGCTAAAAAGTAAGGGGCCTAAAATTGAACCTTGAGGAACACCCGTATGGACAGAGCCCATCTCAGGCTGTTTAGTGGCTCACAGGTTGAGATACCAGTAAGAGATGATTAGTGTTGCCAATTTGCAATTTAGTTGTTAGATTTAGCGACTCCCCTGTCCCTATTGTGTCTTAAAAAACGCCTAGCAACAAATACAGGAACTTCTTGGGCAAATTTTATCTAGTTTCTGAGACACACCAGTGTGACATCATAGAGATACTTAGTGACCAGTTTGATTTAATTTCCACTGAAAGCATTTGGCAACAGTAATGATTATGATGTGTATCCTAATCAGGAAAAGGCTGCAGTGAGTCGAGTTGAACGACGACTGGAGCAGGAGATCAATGATCTGAGGAGGAAAGACGCTGAGCTGGACCAGCTTTCACACACACAGGATCACATCTCTTTCCTGCAGGAAACAGATCTAGAAGAACAGGATCATAGTGGACTTGAGTAAGATCCTGCGGTGACAGAGAAGCATTTAGTGAGAGCAGAATGAGCAGTTGACTGCAATTTTGCCAGGGTTTCTGTGTGTTGCGTTAATATGTAATCATCAGACTCATCTGATCATCTTCTTTTGAAAGAATAGGCACTTACTAATGGATTTCCATTCTGGACAAGATTAAATGAAATCTTTGTTTCTGTAGATCTAATGTCAAATAATAACTAGTTCACAAAAGTAGGTTTTACAAATAATCCAAAATGGATAATTTCATACCACAAATTAAATAGGAGATATACATTTTTTGGTCTTTGGCCAAGGATTCCAATTATATGAGTCTACGACAAAGCTTTCAAAATGTATGCCCATTTTTGTCAAAAAGTTTTGTTTTGGTCAGTGTAGCACCACCATCAGGCTGATTGGGTAGATACTCTGTCAATCTCTCCCCATATTGAGTCCAATCATTTTTCCAAGTTTCAAGACTCTAGAAGAATACTAATAATGTTAATAAAGTAACAATGCACAAATCTGATATAGTTGTGCAGGTTACTGGTTGAAGTGTGGAGGTGACGAGTTTTTATTTCTGGTCCTCTGTCTCAGGACCTCCTTAAAGGGATAGTTCACCCAAAAATGAAAATTCTGTCATTAATTACTCAACCTCATGTCGTTCCAAACCCGTAAAACCTCCGTTCATCTTCGGAACACAAATTAAGATATTTTTGATGAATTCTGAGAGCTCTCTGACCCTCCCATAGACAGCAATGCAATTACCACGATCAAGGTCCAGAAACGTAGCAAGGACATTGGTAAAATAATCCATGTGACATTTTACGAAGCTACGAGAATACTTTTTGTGCGCAAAGAAAAAAAAAAACGACTTTATTTAACAATTCCTCTCCTCCGTGTCACATTGGCGCCATTTTGGAGAGTATCCACTAAATGTAAACAATGTATGCTGTTCTGTGTCAGCTGCATATCCGCTATTAATTTTCATTTTTGGGTGAACTATCCCTTTAATATACAGATGTAAATGATATTCCCTTCAGCTCTCTCATCTCTGTTAATGGCATAAATTAATCTCTCCCATCAGCTGAGTGACAAACTGGAGGATTTCTGCAAAGAGGTTCTAAAAATCTCTGACAGAGATTCATCTGTTCTCAAAATTGAGCTTATCTATATTATCATATAGAACATCATATTACAAATGTCTTGGGAACTGATGGAGGGATCGTTTTTGCTAACACTTTAATTCGATAGTCAGTAACTTTGTAACTGCATATCAACTACCTGTCATTACAGTATTAGTAGACTGTCTGCTTAAAGGAATAGTTCACCCAAAAATGAAAATTCTGTTGTTAATTACTCACCCTCATGTTGTTCCACACCTGTAAGACCTTCGTTCATCTTCGGAACACGAATGAAGATATTTTTTCCCATTTTCTCCCCTCATTGGGAGCTAATTTCATTTTTGGGTGAACTAAACCTTTAATATCTGCTAACACTTTATTTATACAACCTATTTTTACAAACCCTAACCTGAGTTTACATGTAATGAAATTTAGTTACATATCGTTGCTTTGATATAGCAACGTTACTTTTAGTTAGTAGAATGTCTAAAGTGGACTACTGAAATAAAGTGTAACCTCATTTTCTTTTGACATAACAATTACACTGTTCATGTCTGCTGATTTCCACAGTCATATTCAGCAACATGGATCCCAGGACCAGAAACAACTTCCTACAGTGTAAGTCACTAAGAAAACTAAAGCATCTCCTGTTAAGCACATAACCTCAGTACCCTGAGACAAGAAATGAGTCAGTAGCTGACGTCATGGGGGAAACATAAGCCCTGTTAAATCATGCCATTGTAACCCACTGGCCAATGGTGTTCAAGTAAGCCAAATGTGACCTGTGCTGGCAAAATGAGTCGGAATGCGCACAGGCTAATTTTGAGCTACAGACAAAAAAAGTGAAAAATGTCCGATTTCAGGTTTTCACAGAAATGAGTTCATTAAAGGGGTCATATGATGCGATTTCAATTTTTCCTTTCTCTTTGGAGTGTTACAAGCTCTTGGTGCATAAAGAAGATCTGTAAAGTTGCAAAGACTAAAGTCTCAAATCCAAAGAGATATTCTTTATAGAAGTTAAGAGTCAGCCACACCTACCTAAAACGGCTCGTTCTAACACGCCCCCACATGTCTACGTCACGATGTGGGAAGATTTGCATAACGCCACCCAAATGTTCACGCAAAGAAAGAAGGCGTAACTTTTATTCTCGCTGTAGTATTGTTGTTGCCGCCGCCATGTCGTGAAGGCGCTGTGTGTTTGGCCTTCCAAAAGAGGATGATATCTGCATTCGAGGGGAGGGGCTTACCGATAGGTCAATTAAACATCTAAAACTATCTTTATGATCTCCGTCAAGCTCAAGCCTATATTTGCTCATTCAAACCTTTGGGGGTTTTCAAGCCACCTGGCTTTCTACCTAATCTTTCTACCCCCAAATCAGAGAACCTCAACATTCTTGCTCCCCCTATTTCATCCAACCTATTCTCGTTCTAATTAAATTCATTCTCTTTATTGTTGTGGTGTGGTCCTTGCTAGTGAATAGGACCTAGTTGAACACTATTGTTGCAGGAGCTTACACAGTGGTCGTAAGGGCTTCTCACGGTGGATACAGCTGTTTACCTAACAACCACAGAATCAAGTATCTTGTAACAGCCAAAATCACATCCAACACTGTGTTGATGAATTTATGAGCACTTGCTGGTTAAGGATCTTTCCCAGACCCCTCACATCCCTATGTAAATATGTATATCATTTTTGGAGAGCAGGGGGCATAATCCGATTGCTGTAATTTTCATACTGTTTCACAGCTCTGGTGTGGTGGGAGAACAGCCAGCATGCAGCAGATATATGTGCGCAATCTGTAAGCTGAAGATGTACTTCACAATGGCAAGGATCTTCTTCATGTGTCAAGAAATTAATGGCTGATTGCTAAAAATTCGGAGGGCAATGACATTCAACATCTCTTTTTATAGATAGGACAGCCCACTATTATTTGGCGCACTCGAAAAGCAAACGGCCAGTGTCTTGCACTGAAATGATTCAGTATGGCTTCACTGTTTGTGGAGAAAGGCATTTCCCATAATATTGAGTGAATCAATATCAAAAGGAAACTCTCTGAGATAACATCATCACAATGTTCAATTATTATAAAGCATTTTGGCTTTATTTTGTATGCTCTGTTTGAAGTCACCATTAAGGTGATTTGGGTGCTTGGCCCTTGACTTTGGTTGATTACTTCTCAGTAATCGGCCACTGTTATGATTGGCTAATGTCATTGCATAGTAAACAGTATCAATGCCCCCTCACTATTGCATGTGTGTTTTGACAACATATTCAATATAAAATGGTCATTTCCAGATAAAGCAGTATTACATCATGTACTTACGGTTTGTGATGCAGCTGCAGCCAGATTAATTATAATCACAAATGAATAATGCCTAATCATCACGTGTTTTACCTCCATCAGATTCCAATCCGCTCACACTGGACCTGAACACAGTGAATAAACACCTCCGTCTGTGTGAGAGGAACAGAGTGATTATTGGCACTCTCACAGAGCAACCGTATCCCGATCATCCAGACAGATTTGATGGATATAATCTTCAGGTGTTGTGTAGAGAGAGTGTGTGTGGACGCTGTTACTGGGAGCTGCAGTGGAGTGGACGTGTATTTATATCAGTGTCATATAAGAGCATCAGCAGGAAGGGATGGGGTGATGAGTGTGTGTTTGGACGTAATGATCAGTCCTGGAGTTTGTTCTGCTCTTCTGACAGATACTTATTCAGACACAATGACAAATATACTGATCTCCCTGTAGAGCACATCAGCAGGAGAATAGGAGTGTTTGTGGATCACAGTGCAGGAACTCTGTCCTTCTACAGCGTCTCTGACACAATGAGCCTCATCCACACAGCCCAGACCACATTCACTCAGCCGCTCTATCCTGGGTTTTATGCATTTATTGGATCATCAGTGAAACTGTGTTGATGAATCAGAAATTACATAGAAATGTCTAAAATCTATTCTCTGTATGTCTGCACTAATATGTATGTCTGTGCTCTCCTTTGCACTGGAAGCTCCTGTCATCTAGACAAATTCCTGTGTTGGTGACAGGAATGGCAATGAAGCTCTTTCTGATTCTGAAAAAAAAAAAAAAAGATTCTACCATAACACTTTTAGCGGCATCATAAATAAGTGTTAATGATTTGTTATGGTCTTATTTTTAGTATTGTATATTGAAGATCTCTCTCGCTCTCTCTTTCTCTCTCTATATATATATTTATACGACAGTTCGTTTTGGTTCTCAAATCTGATTGGCTGAAAACTATGAGATATTGTACTGGTATCGCCACAGGAACGCCCTTTCATTGCTTGTATCACTCCGCTTCCAGTATTTCTCACAGCGAGTGTCATGGCGGACACCCAAATCCACTAAAATGTATAAATAATACTGTTTTTGTGTCACGTAATGTAGTTTTAAAAGGTTTTTAGGCGAGAATGTACTTGTTTAGACTTCAAATCTACGGTTTGTTAATAAAGATAACGTCTATTTGAAAATTTGCTTCGACGTTTTCAGAGACGTGAGCTCCAGGGTGTCCGGGGCCGTTCAGCGCTCATGAACCCACCGAGAGCGCCTCACCTCGGCCAGATCTTCTGGAATTTGCCGCTGGCTCTGATGTCTCTATAGTGGTTTGGTCTCATTGATCTATTTTTTGTTCCAGGGCGAATAATTTCAGCTGAAGGCAAAATCTCATCACGTTATATTTTATGTAACTTTAATGCTGTATATTAGAGCATGGCTTTTATGATGGCTGTTGTTGTTGTTTATTATTCAATAAATAATATTTTATATACATAGTAGTATTTAGTATTAGGAAACAGTGTGTGTGTTTGTGATGGTGATTTTTGTGACATTGTTCCGCCATTAGACGGCGGCAAGTGACTGTTTTACGAGTCAGCATTTAAGAATTTTACATTGAAAGAGACTAAAACGGAAGTTATTTTTATTAACAGCTTGTAAGACGCAGTTAAAGGCAGAGTAAGTGATTTCTGGTAGCCTGCAAGGAGGAATGGCAGAGGATCCCCAATTCCAGGTGTGAAAAACTTGTTGCATTTTTCCCAAAAAGACTCATGGCTGTATTAGATCAAGAGGGTGCTTCTACTAAATACTGAGCATTTTTCAGTTTTTCTTTTTTAATAAATCTGCAAAGATGTCAACAATTCTGTGTTTTTCTGTCAATATGGGGTGCTGTGTGTACATTAATGAGGAAAAAAAATTAACTTAAATGATTTGAGCAAATGGCTGCAATATAACAAAGAGTGAAAAATTTAAGGGGGTCTGAATACTTTCCGTACCCACTGTATATATAATTTTATTTTTTATTTTTTTTGTTAAAGCTGATGCTTAGAAATTTTTTATACTATTTAAGATCATATGTGACCCTGGATCACAAAACCAATAATAAGTTGCACGGGTATACATTATTTGTAGCAATAGCCAAAAATACATTGAATGGTTTAAAATTATCGATTTTTCTTTTATGCCAAAAATCATAAGGATATTAAGTAAAGATCATGTTCCATGAAGATATTTTGTAAAATTCCTACCGTAAATATATCAAAATTTAATTTTTGATTAGTAATATGCATTGCTAAGAACTTCATTTGGACAGGTTTAAAGGCGATTTTCTCAATATTTAGATTTTTTTGCACCCTCAGAGGCCAAATATTTTAGATGATGTATAAATCTCTATTTCGAAAAATGGACCCTTGTGACTGGTTTTGTGGTCCAGGGTCACATATGTGAAATATATTTTAGTCAAAATTAATTGATTGGATATAAAAGTGTTGGGTTTGTTACGAGGGTCAAGGAGGCAACATAAATAAATAAATGAAAGAAATCTCAATTTCTACCTTTTCTGTTTTTTTATTTTTATTATTCAAAAACTACACACAACACAAGTGACTTCAGGGCTGGGCTTAGGCCAAAACAATAAACTGTTCTGATTCTTGTGCCTTAAAAATTGTAATCATTATTTTTCTCTTTACACTGGCATATTGAAAGAAAGCTGAAAGAATCTCTTTTAAGACTGTACGTTTTTCAATTTCTTTCTCTTCAGATTGTCTCCGTTTCTGCTGTTTCTTTGGTTGTGTTTCTGTAGTTGGAAAAGCACTCTTTTCATGGCAAGTATCAGTTTGAGCAGTCCCGGACTGGTCTTGCTTCCTGGTCAGATGCATCTGACATGCAGTCTTCTTGATCACTAATTTCATTTGGGTACTTCCCGTCTTCTTTCAACAGTTTCTTTATTGATGTGTCAAGCTGTTTAAGACATTAAAGTCTTGGTGAATAATTAAGTATAAATAAAGTTAAACACAATAAAGGTAAAATGTTTTAAATACTCTAGTTTAATCAACCAATCAATGACTTAAAATGTAATTTGGTGTGCTCATTACGTTGAAAGTAATATCATAAACTTGAATAGACATAAGTGTACACAAGATCCTTATTTGAAAGATAAAAATTGGAACATAAATGTATCAAATTTTTTACACTTGAGTTTTTCAACATGGTTGTCATGATATTTTTCCATTCAAAAGGGCCCTCTGCAGACATTTATTGCAGAATCTGAATTTGTCCGTCCTCATTTATAATTTTAATTGTACATGAAAGTGTGCAGTAATTATTATTATTTTTTTTACAATACGCTCATGTTCACAATTGTGTATCACAATCACACAACTCATTGTCTTGAGTACAACAAACTTTTGGTATGGAGGAAAAAGTGGAATACTTACACTGGTCTCTGTGTGGCATGGAGTCATGTTTTTTTTTTGAAGAATTTCCTATTTTTAAGAAGCCAAATCTGCTTTGCTGTAGCAGTTGTATCTCCACTTGGCTTGGGCTTCAGTAGTTGACTGTACTGGGTACGTAATGAAGTAATTTGTTTCTTCACTTTTGAAATGGAAATGGAAATGTATTTATAAATGTTTCATATCATGTTAAATTACAATTGCATAAAGAATGTTATAAGATTCATGTTTTAGAGATACCATTTGAAATATAGAAACATGAAATGTTGGGGAAAATGCAATACTTTAAATTTAAAGCAAAAACGCTCTTGATGAGTGACTCGTTGAAATGATTAATTCAAAACAACTGATTTATTAAAAAACAAAGTCTGTGGTCTGTTCACTATCGAAAGGTAACTCCCGTTGTGTCGTCGTTTGACGACTGCTTGGGGAAACTCCTGGAGTCCGTTCTTCGTACGTCGCTTAATACATCTGAGATTATTTGAAAGATTCCAGATCTAGTAATCGTTATAACTGATCTCTGGCTAATTTGGATTTTCAAAAGAATTTGCGGATTTGATTAAAATATCTGGATTAAGTTGTCTAAGATTAGTGCGCATTCTCGTGTTCCCCGAAAAGGGCAGATGTATCGATACTCGAGACCACGATCAGCGATTGGCTGGCGGCAAGACAGCAACGTAATTAAAAAATCATATAATTAAAAAAGACACCTGACGAAAAAACTTGACAAATTTCTGGAAACAGCCAAGCGAACAAAACTACATAATAGTAATAATAGATAAATGAAATGTGCACTGTTTTTATTTTACATTTTTTTACATGATTCCCAATTATTTATATTCATGATTTCTAGTATTTGTACAGGCTTTACATTTATTAACTGTATAGCATGTGTGTAAGACTCCAATACAATTATAAAGTAATTATTTCATCACAAATAAATTTTTCAACGAGTAAACCTGGCTGTGTCTATAGTGTTTTAGATGATGACTACAAAACATTATAATATTTTTTGAATTAATTTTTTAATTATTATTATTGTAAATTACTGTCCCTGGATCAGTAGGGTACTCTTCTAATAAAGTAGCAGTGGCTGGGACAGATTTTAAGTATCAGTTCTAAGGAAAACTTGAAATCGCATGATATGACCCCTTTAAGGACCTGTTGCTATGACAGCAACTCCGGGATGAGCTTCGAAGAACCAACCAATCCAAGATCATGCCAAATCATCAACAATCAAATCCAGCTAACTGAGTTAGCAACGTACGAAGAACAGGCCCGTTTACTCTGTTACTGAAGCCTGATTTGTTAACATTTGTGTAGCTGCACAAACCAATGGCGCTCGAGCCCGCCAGAGGGGGTGGAGCCGACTGCTATATAAGTCGGCTCGGAGCACCATTTCATCAGAATCTTCTCCTTCAGCGACAAGACCATCTCTTCACTGACTCTCTGACGAAGCCGAAGCAAGAAGCTCAGCCGGCTCTCTCCCGCCGTTGAACCAAGCCACCTGCAGTGGAAGGAGTTCCCCTACGGCCATCTGGTGCTGGAAAAGAGCATATTTTCTGAGCAAATTTCCAAGCGCGTTGTTTCAAATGTCGCTTCACGAGTGTAGCTCGTGCAAGGACCCACTGCACCAAGCTGACGGTCACGACGAGTGTGTCGCCTGTCTTGGGGTTGCCCACACAGAGGCTGCACTCACCGAGGCTTCATGTTCTCACTGTGAGAACATAAACCTTGCCTGTCTTCACTTGCGGATCGCCTTCTTTCACGAAGGCGGTCCTCCATGCTCTGTTCTCCCGTCTCCTTTCTCTCCGAAGAGGAAGAAGCAGCGGAACAGCGGGACCATCTTCTCGGGCTCGAGTGATGTGGCGTCGGCCCAGCGCCCGTGCGCTTCACTCTTCCCACAGCGCCTCATGCCGCCGGTGTGCTTTGCACGCGAAGATCAGCGCCCCTCGTCGGATGCAAGAGGCTTGGTCTCCTTTGGCGCTTCTGAGGAAGAGGTGGTTGTTGATGAATCCATGTCTTTAACGGCATCTGATGCTGACGAGTGGGCGTGTTCCGGCGAAGAGCCTGAAGCTCCCCCTCCATCTCAGTCTAAGCGGCCCAGCGTAGACTCGGAGCCCGGAAAAGCCCGCCCCCAGGCCTACTAGAAATGGTTCCTGAAGGGACTACGTCAACCTTCCTCCCATCAGCGTCCAGCACCCTTCATGCCTGCGGTGCACGATGAGCTCACCAAAACATGGCAGGCTCTGTACTCAGCACGTGTTAACCCCTCGACTGCTGCAGCTCTCACCACCGTTGATGGCGCTGAGGACAAGGGGTATTGCAAGCTCCCCCCTCTGGATGAGGCGGTGGCTGCTCACCTTCTTCCACTGTCGAGCCGTGGGCTTAAAGCTACAGCGCATCCTTTAAAGCCCTGCAGGATGACGTCAGCCCTAGCCAACAGGGCTTATGCAGCGGCTGGCCAGGCTCAGCCCTGCGTACGATGTCTGTGCTACAGGTACAGTTTCTGCCTAAGCGCCCCAGCACGGTGACTGTTTCAAGCCACCACAAGCCAGCGTCCACACAGCAGCCTGCAAAGATGGCGCAGCCTCAGCTCTCGCAAACATCGTGTAGTGAATTCCAGGCCGCAGTTTACACAGTGCAAGTAATCGCTTGATCTTACTGGTGCAATCGATTGATGTCGGGTTATCATCATTCCTTTTCCTTCTTTAGGAACCTGAGTATTATGACAATGGTTCCTTTTATTTCTCAATAAACTTGTCTGTAATCTTCATTCTTTAGACCATTTTGGAAATGCAACAGCTCTTGCCACCACTGGTTTATCTTTGTGCTTTGATTCCAAGTCACGTGCCATTTTACTGAATGATTTAGAGCAGAACAAGCAGTAGTACTTTTTGTCGTAATCTGTTTTCTTCTTCAACATCTTGACCATCAAATCAGAATTATCAGGTGAAGAGGATTCTCCGCTGTCATGTTCGTCAGATGAATTGGATTCTTTGGTGCCACTGGTAGCCAAGGAATTAGATTGTCACACATCTTCTTTTACATGTTTGAGATCTTGATGTTTTTGACTTAACCTTTCTTTTCTTACGCTGTTTGCCATTTTTTGCTAAGCTCTCTTCAGACAGTTATCTGCTGAACTATAACTGTCTGATTCTTCCTCTGTCTCCGGTATATACTCATCCTTGCTGAACTCTGAACTTGACAGAGATTCTTCTGTTGCGTGTCCAAGAATTTTCCTGTTAAGCTGTGAATAAAAGCTATGAGTTAGAAGACTTGATCAGAAACACCAAGACCAACAGCATATTAAAACTATGAAGGCCTATCCAAAGTGAAACATTTAGTGTGCAGGTTTTATAAATAACTATGCAACTTTTAATTTCCAGGCTGTAGTAGCAAGAGTAGTAGTAATGGCAATACTACTAGTAGTAGCAAGATCGATGCATAAATATAATAAAAATCATAATCATTGTAAAATGCATACCTGCCAACCTGTACACATTTTGACATCAAAGTACACTGGTACAATTTGTCATACAATTTGTACAGTTTTTCCCAAGGTTGGCAGGTCTGAAAATGGATGGTGGCACAACAATTACTTTAATCTCAATTTTTTTAATATATATTGGAATTCTGCTGTTATTTTTTGTGTCCTTTGTCTTATGTGCAGGAAAAAAGGGACACTTTTCATATTAATGTAACCCTGGGTAAACTTGGGTTAATTAAGCCTTTACATTATTTCTAGTGTGATTTAATCCCTGTGTATTTTGATTGTAAACATTCACGTTTAAGTTCGTTACTGTATTTATTTTTAAGAGTGGTCACCTATATTTATAACCTTCAGTATGCAAATATGAATAAGCAAAATCCTTCGTTTTGATTGGTTTGTAAATGTAATGGTCCCACCCCCTTAACGGGTTGGTGTATTCTGATTGGCGGATTAAGATCCTTTTTAAGGGGAGAACCGTTGAATGAGAGGAGGAGAAGAGAGAGAGAAGACAAGAGTTTCGTTTGATCCGCGATTGTTACAGTGTCTTAAACTTGCTATTTTGTTATAAAGTAGGTGTTTTCAGCAAGAATTCATCTGTCAGTGTTTAGACAGCATTTCTGGTGTAATTTTAGTGTTTTAAGCGAGTTTGATAGACTATGTATCTCACACCCGGCATTGTTTACATTCGGACTGGAAGCCGGTTGTTACAAGTGTCTGTGTACGGATCGTCGAGAGAGAGACGGTGAGCGTGTTGAGGACATCGCTGGACAACGGACTACAAGAGCGCTGATCGGTGTGTATTACAAGTTTCTCCGGCATCGATAGAGAGGTGTCGCAACCCAGATAGCGCTCTGATTACTCGAGAGAATTCAGAGTTCCTCTGGCATCGCTGGATACACCGCATTGATGGAGAGTTCACGATCGCCATCGGAGCAAGAGGGCGGAGTGATCTTCACACTCGACTGCTTGTCATTCATTTGCATTGAAGTACTCTGCATTGTTTTATTTTGCTTGTTTAGAGTGAAGCGGCCAGTTTTGTGTTTTAATCGGCCACAACGCACCCTAGCAACGATCCAGGCCTGCAACGGTGGGGGTTGATGAACGTGCGTGCGTGCGTGTGTGTGTGGGCCCACATATATGCGGTTTATTTTTATTTGATATTTAAATTTACGTTGCGGGTATTGTTATTGTCACAGTTGCTCTTACAGCAAGCTGTATACAGTAGACAACATTTGAAGTGGATCAAAACCTTTCATCAAAGTTGTCCTAAAACCTAAAACCAAAATTTGTTCTTGTCTTAGGACAACTTTGATGAACTTTTTTGATCCACTTCAAATGTTGACTACTGTATAGTCAGAGGGACTAATTTCAGGAGTCATCTGCAGATGCTGAGATATATTGGAAATAATTAACTCAAGAGTCCATTTTAAGTGAGCAGTTCCTTTATTGAAGTGTTGTCACTGAAACATTGGATACTGATACTGTTTATAGTCCATTTTGCTACCTTTTTACACAGTCTATTTATTTGTTTATTTATTGATCTATTTATTCATTTCTATTTTTCTATTTATTGACATTTACATATTTATTGAGATTTGACTATTTATTTATTCAATACTTACCTGGTGTATTTACCTGGATTCACCATACAGTACTTACCTGTAGGCTTAGCTTGTAAATATTAGTAATACCAGAGGTGTGTAATAGTTTATAATACTAGTCGAGAGACATATCACCAGAACCCGGTGCTCCACCCTAGCAGACCGTGAGAGCCGTAACTCTCGAGAGGGCAGGGGGCGCTACATTAACATGTTAAGATGTTCAAATAAACTTACGATTACACTGTCAGTTCTTCTAAGCTCAGGTACACTTGTGTCCGTGCCTGGAGTGGGGTCAAGGATAACACTACCATCACTATCATTGGAGCACTGGTGTACTTTCTAAAAAAAATTATAATTGAAAAAATACACTCATTCACATTTTTAACTACAACAGGGTTCGTACAGATACTGTAAAATTAAATTCCAGGACTTTCAAGGACTTTTAAAGCACTAGGCTATTTTTTTTTAGTTTTCAAGGACTTTCAAATTCTAGAAGATAAATGGATGAATGAAGATATACTAATAAAACAAAATGGCGAAAATACAGCGAAGCACATGCAATCTATGCAATGATGTCAACTTTAAATATTACAAACATGACCAAATCCCTAGATTTTTCAATGCCTAAAAAAGCAAATGGAAAGGGGCAAAAATACCATTATACCATGCTTATACCATTCTTGTTAAAATCAAGCCATCCTTGAGAAACTCATCAAAAGCCTGGGACGGTGGTATAACGCAGCCCTCAATGACGCTGAAGAGGTGGGACAACTCAGGCAGGACACAATCAGAGGCCTCAAACAGATCAACAGCACGGTTCTTCCAGGTAAATTGAATTTGTGGTGCTTCCATTTTGGGCTGCTACCCTTTCTAATGTGGCCAATTAACATCTACGAGGTCACCCTATCCCACGTCAGTCGAGTGGACAGAATGGTGAATGCCCAATGAAGAAAGTGGCTTGGGCTGCAATGATGCATGAGCAGTATAGGGCTATATGTAATTTGTACTCTTCCATCAGGCTTGAGATAAGCCAGGAAAGAGCTCCAATGTGCCAAAGCACGGCTGCAGATAAAACTCACCGAGTCCCAGGATCCTGTGGTACGCGGCGCTGCTTCCACCTTGGTCACTGTGAAAAAATGGAAGCCGGGTGCAGCAGTAGCAGACGCAAAGGCTGCCCTCAGACACCAGGACATAGTGGAGAACGTCCAACAAGGTAGAGGAGGCTACCTCCTCTCACACATGGGAAAAGGCTACTCCAACCGAGCGGCATCACACGGTGGTGATGAAAGTGGGACGCCAGGAGGAAGCAGCCAGATGTGCCAGAGCAGTCGCACAAGGCCAATCAAAAAGGAAAATCACCTGGAGCAAGCTGTGGAACATGGAATCCAGCAGGGCAAGTTTTATCATCAGAGCCACATGTGACGCTCTGCCCTCTCCAGCAAATCTACACCTCTAGCTTGGAGAGGACCCAGTGTGTCCCCTGTGTACAGCCCCAGCAACTAGGGTTGACAACCGTCCCTTAAAATACGGAATCATCCCATATTTAAAGGTAAAATGATGCGTCCCGTATCAAATCAATACGAGACGCGATTTGTCCCATATTTTACAAAGGCCAACACATAGTTGAATCAACAAATAGGTATTGTGCACTGTTTATAATACTAATCACAATTATAATGAAATCAATTTCATAAGAAGTACTAGAGAAGTTCATTTTCGCGTGACTGCATTTTGGTGTCTTTGTTTCCATAGCGACTGAGTCTCCAGAATGCGCCATTAAAGCCCTTTCACGCGACCGCAGCATGCGGTAAACCTGCACGGTTTAAAACATCTAGAGCTCACATCCGCCCTTTGAACACAGATGTAGGGCTGAATGGGAATGTTATCAATGGATCTGTCCAGTAACTAATGATGAACGAGCAGTTTGCAGAGAAGCTTGCTCACGGTGGACTGTCTGACTTAAAGGGACAGTTCACTCAAAAATGAAAATGTTGTCATCTTAGACACCCACAAGTTGTTACAAACCTGTAATAATTTCTTTCTTCTGTTAAACATAAAAGAAGATACTTTGAAGAATGTGGGTAACCAAACAGTTTCTGGTCCCCAATGACTCTGAAGAATGTGGGTAACTAAACTGATCAAAGTATCTTCTTTTGTGTTCAACAGAAGAAAGAACTTAATGCAGGTTTAGAACAACCTGGGTAAATTATAGGGGTGGGGGAAAAAATCGATACAGCATAGTATCGCGATATTTTCTGCGGCAATACTGTATTGATACACGGACGCCAAGTATCGATCTTTTATTATACTATTTGGTATAATAACAAAATCAATTTCTTTACAGTCCACTAGATGGTGGTGTTGATTTTTTCTAAAAATCCTTTAATGCATGGGAAGCCGTTGATTATTCCAATAATAACAAAATCAATTTCTTTACAGTCCACTAGATGGTGGTGTTAATTTTTTCTAAAAATCCTTTAATGCATGGGAAGCCGTTGATTATTCCACTTATTCCATGGTCATTTGCCAGTATTGACAACTTAAAGCAGTTTATGATGTTAGCAGTGCAAAATTTAACCGGAAGGGTAAAAATTACGGTTATTTTCGTCAGTTACGGCTCGTTAGCTCTAGATTTCTGCCCGCTTCAAATCAGATACAGAGATGAAATAGTGCGGTAAGACCACATTTATTTGAATGAATTATAGCATGTATTTCAATTAATTATCGATCGAGACAGTTGTGTGTGAATTACCTGCGTCTGTGCGTCTCTCTCTACAAACAAAGAAGCTGTTTAGTTACTTCGATTTTACCTCGTTGCTGAGAAAGATAATGTAGTGATCTAGTATCTATGTTATTTTATTAATAAAAGTCGTGGGGCAGCACCGACAATAAGTTTCTGTGTGTGCACAGTGCGATCTGCAATCTCCAACCTCTCTCAATGCGGTAAGACCACATTTATTTGAATGAATTATAGCATGTATTTCAATTAATTATCGATCGAGAAAGAGATGACAGTTGTGTGTGTGAATTACCTGCGTCTGTGCGTCTCTCTTTACAAGCAATGAAGCGGTTTAGTTACTTCGATTTTACCTCGTTGCTGAGGAAGATAATGTAGCGATTTAGTATCTGTTATTTTATTAATAAAAGTCGCAGGTAGCACCAACAATACGTTTCTGTGTGTGTGCAGTGCGATCTGCAATCTCCGACCTCTCTCCCTCACTGTGTTTATGTGCGAGTGGTGTGTTTGTGTGTGTGTGTGTGTGTGTGCATCAATTAAAGCAGCGCATTAATATAGAATGGTGATTAAACTGGCTTGGAACTACATGGAATGAATGAAAGTAAAATACTAAGAGCACAGCAGTGCATAGTATACCTGTTGTAGCACATTGTTTACTTTGAGTACATGTTATGTTTAATTTAAATGTAACATTATTAACATTTTAATGTAAGATAATGTTTTATTTATTTTAAATTTAACAGTAGTTTACTTTCAAATGCCCCAATTGCTGAAGGGTCTGCACAACTTTTTTGTACAAGTTCAAGTTGCGTTGTTCAAAATACCTTTAGTAGCACAGCAGTGCATACCTGTTTACATTTAATTAAGGTTGACTAGACTAGACTGTAATACAAATAGTTGAGTTTGCCAGGTGCATACAACATTTATGACAGGTTTTCATGAAAGTGTTGGTCAGTTTGTCTACTTGACAATCCCATGTTGCACTGCAACAATAAAATTGAAGTGAGATAAGCAAACTAAGAAATGTTTCTTTTTAGTTAAAACAGATGTTGCCAAAGTTTTCGTTTGGGGACATAATTTGAAGTTGGAAAAAGGTAATAAATTGCAATATATATCAATATATTTAAAATCGCTAAAATATTGTATCGTGATAATATCGTATCGTGGGGCCTCTGGTGATTCCCACCCCTAGTAAATTATGACAGAATTTTCATTTTTTTTGGGGTGAACCATACCTTTAAAGTGACAGACACATCTGTGCTTCTAAAGGTATAGGCCTATTGTTTTATTAAAATTTGGATAGTCTGTTAATATATTTCATACATTTTCAGAGCTTAGTAGACATAATTATTATATTTTAGGCATTATTAGCCAGATTAATTAATAGATTATAGGCCTATTTTATGCTATACCATATTTATTAATTTATCATTGATATTAATCATAAATATATACATAATAAATAATCATACGTCATTTGGCATTTTAAAAAGTTTACAAAATGCTAAATTATTTAGACAAACATGGGACAAATAATTACATAATAATGTAGTCCTCAGGGGTTAAAGCAAAAAAAAAAATTTCTGAGCCTGAACTTTTTTTCTGGGGGTAAAATGGTCCAAGAACTGGTAACTTAAACAGGGTTCGTATAGATACTGCAAAATACAATTCCAGGACTTTCAAGGACTTGCACTACTTTTGGGGTTTTCAAGGACTAAACTAATCAATGACAGATCTCACTAATCAATCAATGTTGTTATTATCTTTCAAATTCGAATAAATAAACTAATAAAACAAAATGGTACAAAGAATGCAATGGCTGTGGCAAATTTAACATTTGAAAGGATACTATGGCAAAGTTAAAATCGCATATTTAGAAATGTTGATGGATTCTCCTGTGTTGGCATAGGTTTAAATGATTTACGTTACAAATCAAGTGAGTTTTTCCTAGATGAACATTAATTAAGCAACCAAAACTCACCGCATATTCAGAGGAAGAGTTTAGCCCCTTTCACACATACAGTCTTTACTGGTAAATGACCGTTAAGAGATCATGTGTGAACAGGACCTTTTCAAAAATCCCGGTAAATTTGTTCTGGCAATCATATCGTTCTTATGGAGATGGCTTGATTAATCTGAGCTGTTTACAAAGCTCTGCTGCTTTTTTAATAGCGTTTCTATGTAAATATGACGCTAGATGGAAATCTTTGACCACTGTGCCTCGCAGCTTATTCAATGTGTCGTGCTCGAGACCCAGGCTTCTTTTCCATTCATCAGCTGCGACTCTGCAATTGGATACTATTATGCGCGTCTCGTGTTTATAAGAGCAAAACCTTCTGATTGGCTAGTAATGTTAGTTTGATTGAGAGTGAAAGCTGTGTTCCTCTCATACATTGGTAGGCGAACTCATGAACTCGAACGTGATATCAACAAGTGTTTTTAAATGTAGGACGACTATCTTTTTTTTCCCCAAACAGCCAAACGCCGCACGCCGGAGATCCGGCACAGTGCCGGAGAACTTTAAGCCCTGAGTCCTAATTTAAGCAAATGAATAAAAAAAATAATAAAAATTCATCCCATCCTGGTAACAGCAGCAGACTGTCAAAAAGGACTAATTAATAATAGTAAAAATGAATAATTAATATTAATTCATAATTATAATAAAATTTAAAATAACAATATTAAAGTGTTAGTTCATCCAAAAATTAAAATTAGCCCATATATTACTCACCCTCAAGTCATCATAGGTGTATATGACTTTTTTCTTAAATATTAAAAATTGTCTTTGATCTTTCAAGCTGTTTCATGGCACTCAGCGGGTGTTGCATGCATCAGTCCAAAAGAAGTTAAATAAAAAGCGCCCATCCATAAAAAAAGTGTCTCACACGGCTCCGGGGGGTGAACAAAGGCCTTCTGTAGCGAATCGATGCATTTTTGTAAGAAAAATATCCATATTCAAAACAATAATGCTTCCTTTGCTCCTGTTAGCTATTATATTACGCAGCGCCTGAAAATAGTCCCCAGCACGCTTCCTGTGCAAGCAGGTGGTCACGTTGGTTATGTTGACAGAAGTTAGCCTATTTTCAGGCGCTGCGTAATATCATATGACCCCTTTAAAGGCCAAGGTCCGGACCAAAGTCCAGGGGCCTGTTTCATAAAACAAGTTTACCTAATAAGCCAGGCTTATTTTAGTTAATCGGACTTATTTTGAACCAAATCAACTGACAATAAGTAAGACTAGCTGAAATAAACCTGGCTTATTTGGTAAACATGTTTTATGAAACAGGCCCCTGGCCTGGTTGCATGCTGGCCATCGTTTAATTGACCACTTTGAAGAAACCAGGTCAAGCCTCAAAACAAGAACCTCCAGTCACAATTAGCTTCACAAAGTGTTCTGTGGTGTGGCTCACTTATTTTAGTGAGTGCATGTTTGACTAAAGTCCAAATGAATTTTAAATTAGATATTTCTAATTTTTTGACTGTGATATATTGTATTTAGTATATAGGTGTTATAAGTACTGTTTAAATGTATCCTATTGTTTTAACCCTCTGTGTGATCCTTTCTCAATCGTGTCAGTTAAAATGTAGTTTTATAAAATCATGTTATTTATTAATAATTATTTATTATAAAATTAGGGGTGTATCAAGTGGGGGGTATGTTACGACCCGCTCGTTTAAAGCCACAACATAAAAGAGGGATCAATCAACAGAATATAATCAATATATTCAGTGAAATCAAGAACAGGAGGCCGAACCTGATGACGCAATTAGCGCGACAACTTCAAACCTCCTCAGGGAAAATGTCGAAAGGTGTCAGGTGGACAGTACAGCAAGAAGAGAAACTTATTGAGTTATGGAGGGAAAAGGAGTGTTTGTATGACGTGTCGACACCACTGTATCATGATAGGGCTAAAAAGGATGCGGCTTGGAGAGAGATCGCTCTGGAAATACAAATATCAGGTGAGATACCTCATGACTGTTTGACATACCACTGATTTGTTTAAAATTCTGATATATTTTGTAAGACTTTTATTGACTTTCGTTTTACTTTCTTTCCTTTATTGGAAATGAATAATTTACGTTGTTTTGTAGCATCGGAAGTACAAACACATGCATCGTCGTTGCACACCCAGTTTTCCAATTTGTTGAACACCAAACCGAGCGGAAGTGGCACAAAAGAGCTCACGACTCCAGAGAGCCTCTCCCTGACAGTAATTGCTCTTCTGAGGTGTGTGTCCTGCTTATGTGAGGAGAGACCAAATCCAGCAGATGGTCAAATTCCTGTACATTCATACGGAGGAGATCTCTAAACCCTCGTGTGTCATCACTCTGTGGAACAGAAAAATATTGTGTGATTACTGTTTTAATTGAAGGTAGAAAAGCGGCAGTAAAGTTAGGTAGCATAATTCAACAGCGAAAAATGCTACCTATCAGATTGTGCTTCCAGCATGATATTATTGTGGTTTGAGGCTTTATTAACGCCTACACCTACCCCAAACCTAAACCTAACCTTACAATATTAAAAATACAGTGTTGGTAGCATGATCTGATTGGTAGCATTATTTGTTAGAACACCCCTGTTATTCACACATATATTAATGAATTCACCTCTAAAAATAGCAAACAATTCATATGGAGACACTTTTGATGTCATTATTTGTAAAAAAACAAAACAAAAACAAAATATGAACAAACTAAAGTTTACTTAAAGATTATTTATTAAGGGCCAGGATGTTCAACTTCAGTAACAAACTTACCTCAAGTTCTGAATTGGTACTCCATAACGTCCTCTTTTGCCCAGCCATGACTTGCTCCACACACGTCGTCTTCATTTTTGTCTGTTTTTATTATCAAGGCATGTCGTGAACAAAATTAATGCTACATACTGTTTTTTTGCTGCTAGCTACCATTTTAGAGAGGGAACACTGAACGTGTCACGGATTGATGACGTAAAACTTGTGTGCGTTCCTTTTTGATGCTTCTCGACTGTCGTACAGTCTGACATTAAGACAACTGAGATCCTACAGTGTAAAGGCTTGTTCACACCGGAACGAATATCCCGCGTGATTATCGCCGACGTTTAATGCCTCGTGACTAAACAAAGGGCACCAATGTGAGTGTGCACACCGACGCGCAAAACGCAAAAAAGCGTCATTTTTTTTAAAAACGCCTCGGGCTCGTTTTTTGGGTTTGATGCGCCGCGTTAAAAACTGGCCGACCAATGAGATTGGCGCTTTTGTTCACGTGCCTGGAGCTGCTGGTCTCATTGGTGTCTGAACACAAAGGGCTTTATGACAAACGCGACAGCGACTACAAAAATCTCGATAAGAGGGAGTTGTTATGGAGAGGAATTGCAGATCAAATAGCATTCGATGTGTACCGGGGTATTTCTGTTGTTCATTAGGCGTAAAAGCGTCATTTTTTAAAAAACGCCTCGGGCCCGTTTTTTTGGTTTGACGCGCCGATGCGAAAATCGCTTGGGTATGAACACAAAAGACGCGTCGAAAAATGACGGCGATAAGCGCGCGCAATAATCGTCCCGTGTACGAGGTTTTACGTGGGGATCATGTTCGAACAGTCTGACAAGCAACAATCGCAAGGGACTATTAAAAATCGCAGTGTGCGCCCGGTTTTACTGTGGGTAGGTTTTAGGTTTGGTGTTGTTCTGGACCTAGTCTAAAGGGGCGGTCACACTAGACTTTGAACGTGCGAAATGTTTTCGAACGCCGCTACAAATATGGGCGGGAGCAGGATATGACATCACACACCAAGGTTTCCCCTCAGTTATCTCAACATGGATTCTGATGTGCTTGTACTGTGTCTTTTGCGACGGCGTTGAAAGCGTCTGAAAAGGAGAAGGCTGTGGGTTCACCCTATTCTACGGACTCGGAATGAGCGGGGAGAGTTCCATTCTTTAATTCAGGAGCTTTGGCTGGATGAGGATCGCCACAAGGAGTACTTTCGGCTCTGTCCCACCGATTTTGATCGGTTGCTGCGTATGGTCGCTCCGTTGATTGAGAGGCAGGACACCACACTGCGTCAGGCAATAGGTCCCGCAGAACGTCTGGCGATCTGTTTATGGTGAGTACTTTAAAGGGGTCATATGATGCTGCTGAAAAGAACATTATTTGGTGTTTAAATAACATTAATATTCATAAAATATTCATTAGTATTAATAAAATACTCTTCAATATCAGGTTTTTGGCAACTGGTGACTCTTACCACACTATTTCCAAAAGCTTCAGGGTGGGCAAATCCACTGTAGTTGGAATAGTGCCATCTGTGGCCACGGCCATTTGGGAGAGTTTGGTAGGAGAGTATATGCCAGTGCCTCAGGAATCAGATTGGAGGGCGATTGCTGAGGGGTTCTCCAGTAAATGGGCTTTTCCACACTGCCTGGGTGCCATTGATGGGAAGCACATTACAATCAAAGCTCCTGCTGATTCTGGGTCCCTTTATTATAACTACAAGGGACAGTTCTCTATTGTTCTTCTGGCAGTGGTAGATGCCAACTACCTCTTCAGAGTAGTAGACATCGGTGCCTTTGGCAAGAGTAGTGATGGTGGTACGTTGTCTGCCTCTGCTCTTGGAAGAGCTCTCAGAGACGGAACACTCAATCTCCCAGATGATGAGCCTCTCCCTAATGGTGAACACCTTGGTAAGGTACCATTTGTGTTTGTTGGAGATGAAGCATTTCCCCTCCGAAAACATCTTCTGCGTCCTTACCCAGGAAGAGCAATCCCTGCTGACCAGAGGATCTTCAACTTCCGTCTGTCGCATGCAAGGAGGATTGTAGAGAATGCGTTTGGCATCATGGCAGCTCAGTTTCGTGTGTACCACAGAGTGATGGAGTTGAGCCCATGTAATGCAGAAAAGATTGTGCAAGCAACCACCATTCTCCACAATTTTATTAGATGGGGTCATCAGAATTCTCCTTCCACCACTGGTTCTGCTGACCCAGGTACTGCACTGAATGCAGCTGGAAGGATGGGAAGCAACACTGCGTCGCGGGAGGCCCTAGCTGTGAGGGAGAAGTATAGGGAATACTTCAACTCCCCGTGTGGTGCAGTTCCTTGGCAGTATAACCAGATTTGAGGAAGTCTGGCTCACCATAAAAAGGCTCTTTTCAGAGCCACTTCAATATCACAGAGTCAATTTTTCCATTGTTTGTGTGTGTGTGTGTACATTAAGGTTACATCTGCACACACGCAACATGTTTTAAATGCCCATATTACATTTTTGATAGAATGCAAGTTATCTTTTGGGTACATGGATGCAAAATGCATATTGCCATGCTTGTGTACAGTCAAAAAAAATCCTGGTGTTTACAGCAGATGTGTTACTCATGATGGATATTACCAGCTGTGTCCACCAACCAAGACATCAAGAACATCTCCACTACAATGGTATGTTTACAGTTGTGATCTCCAAAAAGGCTGTCAAATCATTTGAACTGTATTGTCAGCGATGCTAAAGCTTAGTGATAGTTTTAAGAAAATGTTCAAGTACACTAAGCAACAAGACAAAGTAATGAATCAGGAAACTGGTTTGATTGTTTTTATCAAATTCATTAACTACCAAAAACAACAATTCCTACATAACAGCAGGAGAAGAGAGCAACTTATTAGAACCTGTTTTTTGAAAACCACATTTTCTTTAAGGAATCATTTTCTTTAGAATTAATTATGACAATGTTCATTTTGGAGGGAACAACTCCTTAATTGCACTTAAAAACAACTTAATGCACTCAAAACTCATGAGAACTTAAAAGAAATAAGTAATAGTTCCATTGCTGAGCAAGTTATGTGATGCTTAATTTCTCCAAATCTGTTCCGATGAAGAAACAAAGTCATCTTGGATGGCCTGATGGAGAGTTAAATTGCAGTAGATTTTCATTTTTGAGTGAACTGTTACTTTAAAGATCATGTTCGTGAACTGACACTGTACTCAGCCTCCTGTATCAACTGCAGTATCTTTATTTGTAGCAAACTCCTTGTTTCCCTGGGTAGACGGGAGAGAGCTGGGTGAATGCAGTTGAGGAAGCTGCTTACATTATCCTCTTTTCTTTTACAATGGACATTATTTCACTTTCAGATTCATCCATGGCACTTGATTTTCTTTTTAGATGCAGTGGTGCCCTGGCTGCTGGTGCCTGATACAGGGACTTGGTGACTCGGGACCTGGACGCTCGGGACCTGGGCGCTCGGGACCTGGTTGCTGGGAACCTGACGGCTGAGGACCTGAGTGCTTATAATGGGGACCTGGCACTCAGGGACCTGTCAAGTCAAATTTATTTGTCTAGCTCTTTTCATAATACACTTTTCTGAAAGCAGCTTTACAAATAGTCGTCCTGTTTTTCTACCGTGTCTTGGGCACACACCTGAGATCTTAAATGTAAAAAAGTATTAAACAAAAGTACACGGTAGTCAAAGTCTAATTTCAGACAGAATTGCTATATTGTGATGTCTACCTGGCTGCTGGTTCTTGGAGTCTGGCTGCTGGGGACCTGACTGCTGATGCTGAGGATCTGACTGGTAGGAAACCTGGAAATTGCGTTTTACAATATGATTTCCAGTCTTGGAAAAGTCATAAATTCTTTTTTTGTTATTATAATACATATATTTTTTTTTCATAAGTCACAATAGGGAACTATTCTGCACTTGTTCCTGCACCTGTTTTCTTGTGCCTGCACTTGATTCCTGCCTGATGGTCAGTTGTTTTTCTTGAAGTATTTGTGGATAATTCCCACTTGTAGGTCTTTCTGCCACAAATACTTCAATAAAACTCATTATATCAAAAAAACTCCATCTTCCAGACCTGCCAACCTTTAAAAATGTTTTGAGTACCATCAGTGTGACTGGGGGGTGGGGGTCATATAGCCTATTCCTACATTACTTGAAGCTCCTTGATGGCTAATGTCAAAATCGTAATTGCACAATGTGCAAAATGCTAGACTTCATGTTAAATATTTTTCATAGGTTAGTACTCAGAGTCTGCACTCAGTTTGTGATATTCCTGTTATACAGTATTTTAGAGTAAACAGTAGGAATGCAACAATACAGTTAGCCCAAGGTTCAATAAATACCTCAGTTTTTTAAACACAGTTTTCAGTTTGGTTCTGATGGTTTGGCACAACAGAGTTCTTTTTAGCGATTTTAAATGCTATTTAAAAAAAACAAACTCCAGTACATTGTTGTACACTGTAGAAAAACATGGATTATCACATGTCTGCCTTAAATTTAATTTGAGAGAAGTATTATTTTTATAGATTGGCCATTATTTAGTGCTATGAACACATGTAATGTCTGTTTCATTCATACTGGATACTAGAGGGCGCCCCTGCGCAGAAAGTCCACATATGCATCACCGAAGAAATAGAGCTCACGACTCCAGGAAATACCATACACGTGTTTCCTCATCTCAGCGCACGACTCACGGACACACAAACAGAGCCAGTTTGGAGAGAAATAAAAAAAACACGGAAAGCGCTCTGATTGAGTTGAACTCCTCATCTTTTTCTGTTGCTTGTTTACTGCACGTGGACAGGTCACCGGGGTTTTGCGTAGTTTAGAGTGACAAATCGTACCAGCGTACTTTAAGGTCAAAATGCGTACCCGCTACGCAAAATGCGTAGGTCTGATCTTCTTCTGTGTCCTCCTTCACTTCCACTTCTCTTACTGTCTCTTTCTATCCTTCTCTCTCTCATGTAGCCGGTGTCTCTGAGCCCACGCCATTTTTTCTTGCAAGTCTCAACTGAAAAATAAAAGAATATTGCCAAGTTCATGCAGCAGAGTTTGCTTTTGAAGTCTGTTTGGGAAGTTGACACACACACATATACAGTCAAACCAAAAATTATTCAGACATTTTTTATATGTTTTTACTAGTGGGTGCAGGACACTATAGTTCATTTGTGTAAGTGAGGATAGCAAAATAAAGTAAACTGTGACATATTATACCCAAAAATTATTCATACAGTGGACTACCAATAAAATTGATAAAACGTGGGACCAAAAATTATTCAGACACTTTGACCTGACCATGTTTTGCTTAAGTGTTATCTGACATAATTAAGATTATTTTTTTCTGATACAGTTTAACTCTGAGATCTTGTCATATTTTATTACCATTTTTTTAAACCATAGTGAATAAACTGTATTAGTGAATGAAATGTTCAAGGTGTCTGAATACATTTTGGTTTGACTGTACATTTTGTCTGAATACATTTTGGTTTGACTGATTAAAATATATTACATTTTTAAGTGCTGTAGGTTTCCCCCTTTAAATAGGTCATTTTATAAGTTCCTGTGGTGTGCAAAATTAATTTTAAAATGAGTCTGAAAATATAAATATAAAAATATAAAATAACGAACAACATTAAGTAATTTAATAATAATACACTTGTGTATAGTAATTATATTGTACTCTCTCTCCATATATATATATACACACACACACACACACACAC
>NW_015633176.1:85356-87562 GCF_001515625.1 Sinocyclocheilus rhinocerous | reverse complement strand
TTTAAGTGCTGTAGGTTTCCCCCTTCAAATAGGTCATTTTATAAGTTCCTGTGGTGTGCAAAATTAATTTTAAAATGAGTCTGAAAATATAAATATAAAAATATAAAATAACGAACAACATTAAGTAATTTAATAATAATACACTTGTGTATAGTAATTATATTGTACTCTCTCTCCATATATATATATACACACACACACACACACACACTAAGCAATAAATGATCAAATGTGTCCGCATTCAAATGT
The DNA here is from genome assembly GCF_001515625.1 of Sinocyclocheilus rhinocerous. Classification (NCBI taxonomy): domain Eukaryota; kingdom Metazoa; phylum Chordata; class Actinopteri; order Cypriniformes; family Cyprinidae; genus Sinocyclocheilus; species Sinocyclocheilus rhinocerous. The sequence continues at coordinate 87,313 of NW_015633176.1, read as the reverse complement.
ACCGTCTGTTCCTGTTTCCATTGACACTGCGAACCATGCAGCTTCTTTTTTTATAATCTTTTAAAGATGTATTATATAAAATAGGACGCTGCGCTACGGCTAAAATTAGCGCTTCCTCCATTTTTGAATTTCTGTACAGAGAGGTCACGCAGTGACGTAACGATCTTCTACTGGTCACACGTCTCCACGTGATGCGAATTCGCAGGTCAGAGTTCATCAAACTTGAACTTTGGAACGCAGCGAAATGCGAAATTTTTCACACGAGCTTGCGTTTCCGGTCTGATGCATTCGCATGCGTATGAATGGAAGCCAATGGAACGAAAAGTGCAATGTGACCGCCCCTTAAAATCAAAGAATTTAGAAAACACACACAATCTGAAAGAAAAGGCCCAAATCTGAGAAAAGACCAAGGAGAGGAAAATATTTAAGCCAGCTCTATTTCTCATGCCTAATTTAAACCTCTGGGATACAGAGTATCCAATCGCTCGACCCACAATAGCCACTTTTCCACTGTCGGGCCAGTGCTTTAAACGGGTCGGGCGGGGCTAATAGCCTCAGACCTGTAGCACCGAGTCCAAAATCACAATGCGTTTCCACTGTCGGGCCTGAAGCTCTGCTGCATTTCACGAAAACCCACCTCTCTGGAACGACGTCACGCAACCCAATCATTTCACAAACAAAGAGAAGTTACCTAGAAAACTAATCAGAAATAAAACACTGGAACTAGTGAGATCACAAAACGAACATAAGAGCGGCCGTGTGACGGGACGAGGAGGACAGAGGACTCAAAGGCAGAGGATTAGATGCGAAGAAAGTTTATTCTCCAAAACAAATAAAACTGTTAAGTTTAAGTTAACCAAAACAAATAAAACTGGAACCAAAAAAAGCGAGCCAGTCTCTGGGGCTAATCCAACTTCGGTCGGCAGTGTGATGCAGACCAAGGAATTAGACGATAGCCCAAGACTCAGCGCTTGCACAGGACCAACAACCTGAGAGTTGAGTGAGGCAAAGAGAGGCAGTCCTTCTCTCTATGCATCCTGGGAGCAGGGAAGACAGCGGTGAGCGTAACACCAGAGACCGAAACAACCAGGACACAAAACACATCAGACACAAAAACAATCTACTCACAACAAGGACTAGACGGAAGAGGAATATAAAGGAAAGGGTAATAAGCGACAGGTGGGGTAGAGGCAGCCAGTGACCAGCGCAGCCCCACCGCCAGATCAGCGCTGATTGCACCGATCACAAGCCGCCGAAAAAGACATGACACACAGACAGCAGAGGGAGCCAGAGGGCACCCTGACCCGTGACAAAAGAAAAGAAGAGAAAAAAATAAAAAAAATAAACATTTCTTAAGTGTTTTTCACCAAACTTCTCTCTTGACCTGTATGCTGAAGTGTAAATAGTGTAGCTTAAATGTTAATGTTGTTTTTGGTATTGTTTAGGTCTTTCATTAGTCAGGTCAAGTCACCTTTGTTATGTAGTGCTTTATACAATACAGATTATTTCAAATCAACTTCACAGTAATAAAGGAAAATAGAATCATTGATGCAAGTTATATCATATACTATTCAAATTCTGCTACTAATCAGCTCTACAAAGACAATGGTGTATCAGTTCAAGTCAGTTTAGTGACTCAATAACAGTTCAATAACTTTGTAAAGTTAATCCATTATGAAATGGGTTCAATTCTGCTATAAACAGCTCTACAGAAGACAATAGTGTTATTATTTAGCTCGAGTCGGCCGGGCGGGGCTAATAGCCTCAGACCTGTAGCACCGAGTCCAAAATCACAATGCGTTTCCACTGTCGGGCCTGAAGCTCTGCTGCATTTCACGAAAACCCACCTCTCTGGAACGACGTCACGCAACCCAATCATTTCACAAACAAAGAGAAGTTACCTAGAAAACTAATCAGAAATAAAACACTGGAACTAGTGAGATCACAAAACGAACAT
>NW_015633176.1:78148-85262 GCF_001515625.1 Sinocyclocheilus rhinocerous | reverse complement strand
ACGGGACGAGGAGGACAGAGGACTCAAAGGCAGAGGATTAGATGCGAAGAAAGTTTATTCTCCAAAACAAATAAAACTGTTAAGTTTAAGTTAACCAAAACAAATAAAACTGGAACCAAAAAAAGCGAGCCAGTCTCTGGGGCTAATCCAACTTCGGTCGGCAGTGTGATGCAGACCAAGGAATTAGACGATAGCCCAAGACTCAGCGCTTGCACAGGACCAACAACCTGAGAGTTGAGTGAGGCAAAGAGAGGCAGTCCTTCTCTCTATGCATCCTGGGAGCAGGGAAGACAGCGGTGAGCGTAACACCAGAGACCGAAACAACCAGGACACAAAACACATCAGACACAAAAACAATCTACTCACAACAAGGACTAGACGGAAGAGGAATATAAAGGAAAGGGTAATAAGCGACAGGTGGGGTAGAGGCAGCCAGTGACCAGCGCAGCCCCACCGCCAGATCAGCGCTGATTGCACCGATCACAAGCCGCCGAAAAAGACATGACAGACAGACAGCAGAGGGAGCCAGAGGGCACCCTGACCCGTGACAGGCCGTTTGTTTGCATTTTTGTTGTTTACTTAAAGATTTAATTCCAAAAGCATCAATGTTTTACCAGTTTTACAGTAATAAGTGATACATTGATCATAATGAATTACTTTGTCAGGATTGAAAATTAGTCACACAGAAATAAAGTGGTATTTACCGTTATTACACAAAAGAAAGAGGGCACATACTTAAAGTCACATCATTTTCTGTTTACTTATAGTCACAGTATACATCACATTTAGAAAGAATGATAATTTCTATAATTTTTTTCCATCAAAAATACGATGCGAGTAACGTTAGCAGATGGAGCTCCCGAACAACAACGATGGTTATCCTATATATTTTATGACGTACGTGGAGCTAAATATGAACATTCAGACAGTCAGGTATAAAGAGACGAGACATACTGACAGATAAAATACGTTACTAAATAAATAAACGACTGTGATAGCCTATCGTTGCATTGAGCAGTGAACTGAAAGTGCACAGAGCCGTAGAGTAAAGACCGATTAAATCGTCATACTGGAGAAACAGAAGCAAACCAAGTAGAAATGGTACCGAGATAATCTCAGCAAAAATTTTAGGAACAGTAACTTATATAATTTGTCACTGATTAACAATTAACACTGATCCATATTACCTGACCGCAAAAAGTTGAGTGCCACCGGCATTGCTGCCTCCAACCTCGTTGGATATATAACTTGATTGGATGTATGATCTTGTTTACAGTATAAAAACTTATATTATTTACTTATACTTGATTATATGTTCTGTTTTTGTCTACCATTGATTTGCATACATAATTTGCACAATTGTAAGTAATTACGACCAGCTGGTGGCACTTGAAAACGTTTTGGTGGCACAGCGTTTTTCCAGCTGAGACGCTTTAGTTACTATGATTTGGAATATCCACGTATTTCCACATGCTGTAGTATTCATGTCCAACGTATTACTAGTATCTCATTTTTAAGAATTATACTAAATATAAAAAAGCAGTAACCAGTAATATTGACTTCTCCATTGTTGTAGGCAGTCGTTGTACAAGTAGGATGGTTGGTCAGTATTTGTCCCACCTGCCTCTCCTCTATTTACGACTGGGTAAATAGTGACAGTGACGAGTGGTGCGTTTTACAGTTAACTCAGCTACTAAAAAAAAAAAATCAATACAAATTCAGCAAGGGCAAATGAACTTGTAATTATTATGGCAGTGCATCAAAATTCAGTGTCATCAGTTTGTCAAAAAGAACAGAACGTTTTACGCACCATTTACACCTGGTAGGGAGCAGGTGTACATTTTTTCATACCAACTAACATTTTGAAAATATGAACATTTTCATGAATTTGAAAGTTTACGTCAGAATGGCTTTACAATCGATTTACACAAAAATTTGTTCTGCTGGTGTTTCATGAAATGAGGCTCATTGACTCTATTTTAACATGAAATACTGCATTAATTGAAAATTAATATAAAAATATTTATTAATTTATTTATTTTTTTTTCAATGGGAAGAAATTGAGCAGTGGGGTTATCCGAGCCTGCTTGAATGCAGTGGGGAAGGTGCCTGTGATAATTATCAGAATTATTTCATAAATATTAATTAGTACAATGCAATTATCTCAAACTTTGCATGCAACAATCAGAGGCAACAATTGACAGAACCCTGATCCAATGGCATACAGGCATCATCAGAATGACATCATCAGTACTCTAGCCCAGTGATGTTGGGGGATCCAGTGGGGGCCGCAATCAAATTTCAGGGTGACCGTGCCACTCTTTGGCTGCGTTCCACTCCACTTTTAGACATGCACTCGCGAACTTACCTAAGCACTTACCCTCGGGGGAATCCCCGCCACCATTTTGAAGTGCGTTCCACTTCGTCAAGTGGACGAGGGAAGTTTATATGGACATACCCTCGACCCCTCGATTTTGACAGAGGGAGTGAGTCTGCTTCATATGCACATTTCAGGTCGCTCCATAGACCACAATGCAACACGATTGTGACGTCATCGCAGATCGCATTTAATTTATCCCCACCCCAAACAACTCTATAATATATAAATGATTTTTTTAAACATTTATAACAGCCCTTACATTTACATTTATAACAGCCCAAGCATATCTATATACATATAGAATGCTGCACCAAACAAATGCATAAGGGAAAAAATTTAAACAATAAACCAACTCCATAGCTGATTCTAAGTGATCAAGGGCTTAGGACGTTCCAGTTCAGCCAATTCCAAGGGTTCCGCCAGAAGTGGGCACTCATGCAACGTAATCAATGACGTACATCCGAGTAAAAGAGATGGAGGAAAGTTTGCGAGTGAAGGGCATAAAAAAATGGACTGGAACGCAGCCTTGATCACAACCCTCAACCCTGCTAAAATGTAGTGCGAGTACGTGTGCTCATTGGCGCCCCCTTCTGCTGGTGGCGCCCTAGGCAACCACCTAGCTTCCCAATGCCTAGAAATGGTACTTATTAAAGGGTCATGAAACCCCCGTTTCAGCACCGGTTAGTTCTCACCACAGTTTTAAAAAATGCTAAAAAAGTGGGCGTGGTGCGCAGTGGAGCGGAGGAGGGGGAAGAGGGGAGACAGACAACACACACAGCTTCGTGTTCAGACAGTTTCATTTCGCTCCCATCGAGTTAAAAACACAAATTAATGCACAGCCATTTGCACTCTGCATCGAAAACAAATGAACGCGCTGTTGCACCACTAAAAGAACTTGTCCTTTGCCACGTCACAAATTGTGACGTCAACACAATGTAGATTTTAAACCTGGAAGATGAAAATAGCACAAAAAAGCTTAAAATTAACCAGTTTTCTCCAACAATTAAAATTATCGGATGCTAACATTGTCTTCTATGACGTGCAACACAAACACCTTTGCTAAAATCTCAGAAAAAGTAGTCTGGGGTTTCATGACCCTTTAAAGAAAAGTAAAGCGATTAACACATGGTACTTTCCCCAAACCCAGACAGAAATGTCTCCGCTAAATCCAATTGTTCAGTCATTTGTGTAAATGCTTATGTATTAAAACTACATTTTTTCCCCAACAGTTTAAAGACATATTTCATATTATTTCAACAGATAATTAAAGGGGTCACTGGATGCCCATTTTCCACAAGTTGATATGATTCTTTAGGGTCTTATAAGTCCCCTAAGTCTATAACATACTATTGTTAAAATGTATCAATTGTAATGTAAAACAACACCCTTTTTACCTTGTCAAAAATTTTTTTTTATTTTAGAGCAAGCCATTTTGTTGCACGCCACTTTAAATGCTAATGAGCTCTGCTAACCCCACCCCTCTCTTCCTTGGGCGAGCCATACTGTTTACTTTAGGAATGGAACTTCCTAACTAGCACATTATTAGGAAAGGCGGTTTGCAAAGATTCATAAAAAACTTATTCTCACTTGTTCTGTAGGTGAAGCTGGATCACGAATGCGTGAACATAGATGCGTTAAGGCAGATTGGGCCCTTCAAAAACAAACGTAATCCACTGCATTTTGAACTGCTCAGATATCGGGAGTAAATGACGACTGCTATGTTCATTATTACATCCAACAACAAAACACCTCAATCGCTTAGGAGCCATTCTTGTCTACCCCTGCTCAGGTGCCTAAACAATGGCAATGTTTCAAGTGATGCAGGGGTTTTTTTTCCCTGTAGGTTTTTTTTTAATTAAAAAAAGCATACATTTTTCATAATGTTTAGTGAAATAATTTGGTAGTCTGAGGTGGGATGGGGATTCGCAGATTTTTTTATAGGTTTAAAGGGGGGCACGACCAAAAAAGTTTGAGAACCACTGGTCTAAGGTAAGATGGCCGTGTCAATCAACAATTGTGGGAGGGGCCTGGGTCTGTGTGACGTCACGCAGCCAAGCATCTGAAAACGGCTTGATTTGAGAAAGGGGTCAATATTTATGTGAATTATAAAAAAAAACACTGGATGGATTTTTATCATTATAAGGTGGATGTGTACACACACTGCCAACACACATTTATGTTCAAACAACATGTAAAAGTGAATTTTGCATCCGATGACCCCTTTAAAGAAAACACCCAAATAACTTTACTGGTTGTATACAAGCAGTAATTTAAGGCACATTGAGTACATAATCCAAAGTACAACTAAATTATAGCCGTAAAACGCAATTAATCCATAAGTATATAACTTGCATGCTTAATACTGAGTAGATAAAATTTTTTAAAAAGTATATTACTTAAAGTGTCGATAAAGAAAAATAAAAACGTGGCACGAAATAGTTTTTAGTTTAAGGCTAATTTTAGCTTAAGGCTCATATGTAATTTGATTCTTACCTTTTCAGTACCCTTTGGGTTGATAGCGATGCAGAAAAATACAGTCCTGTCACCCATTGAACTGCAAATTCAAAATAAAGGAAAATTGTCAACGGTTTAAAGAAATTAATGTATTTTTTTCAAGTTATATTAAAATGTTTGCGGCAATGTTAAAAAATACGCTACTATAAAATTGCAATTTTGGGAGGAAAAAGTCACACATACGTCCCATTTTACATTTAGAAATCATATTTAACACTATAAACAGCTATAGGCTATATTTCCCCTCACTATTCAAATTGTACAAATGACGGGGAAGTCGTGGCCTAATGGTTAGAGTCGGTCTTGTAACCCAAAGGTTGCGGGTTCTAGTCTTGTACCGGCAGGGATTGTGGGTACAGCGCTCTCTCCCACCTTCAATACCACGACTGAGGTGCCCTTGAGCAAGGCACCGAACCCCCAGGTGCCGCAGCAAAAAAATGGCTGCCCACTGCTCCGGGTGTGTGTGTGTGTTCACTGCTGTGTGTGTGCACTTTGGATGGGATAAATGCAGAGCACTAATTCCGAGTATGGGTCACCATACTTGGCCACATGTCACTTTCACTTTTTTCACTTTCAAATAAAACATCAAAATACACCATTAAAGATTATGAAATAATAAGCAAAAAGATGAGAAATACATTCAAAACCAGAAATACATTCAAAACACTTGAAAAAATATTTAAATAAAATAATTTTCAACCAAAAGAAAGATAAAAATTATTCAGAGCAACATATCCACCATGACCCTCACAAAAAACCTAAAAAAAATATTACAGCTGTAACGAGCCAGTCCTTGTCTCCATTCTCTTGGGACTACAATGGGACTACAAATCCCATAATCCACCACATGGCATTAATTACAATTACACCTGCTCCCTATCTGGCCCCCTATAAAGGTTACACTCACCCATAGTTAGGTTGCGAAGTATTGTTAACTATGTTACATACCAAGCGCCTGTCTGATTACCTTGCCTTGCCTAGTGTAGACTTGTTCCTGTGTTTTGCCGTTGCCTGTTCTCTGTTTGATGATCTCTTGCTGCCTGCCCTGACCATTTGCCTGTTTTACGGATTACTCTACTGTGCCACTCTATTTGACTCTGTTTGCTGGTGATTTGACCCCTGCTTATTCCTGACTACGCTGTTTACAATAAAAGTCTGCAGATGGATCCACACTCTGGTTGTCATGCTCGCTCTGTAACAACAGCCACAGTTTTAGAAAGGAATTGTTTATTTACTTGGTATGAAATATTGACGTTTATAAATAAGAGTTTTGGCACACCTGACTGAGTGGCATTGTTCTAATAATAGCATAAGAACTTTTAATAGCATAATAACTTAAATAGTTATTTTGGTCATTAGAGTAGAACATCATTCATATAGCTACTTTTGTATATTAGGCAGCTTGAAATTTGAAATTGAAATAAACCATCAAATCGAAAACAAAATATAAAACTTTATGCAAATATGCATGAATGACCACGTTTGCATCACCAAAATCATTGCTTTTTAATAAACTTTTAGTAAGACTAATTAAATCAGCGTGCTGACTTGACTAGCTATATATAGTAGCCTACATATCGCCAATGCCTGCGGAAAGTGAAATAAAGTGTGCGATCACAGATAATGAAAACATAAATTGGTTTTCCAAGTCCTTTTTACTATTTGCGTGAATTATATTTTAAAGTGATATTCTAATATAAATAGGCTATTTTGGGCCAGTTTTACTAAGCAGGGCAAATTAGCGCGAGAGCTCAATTCAAAAACCAGCGCCGATAGGTGTGGAAATTTCTGCGGGCGATTTACTAACAAAGCGCAAATTAAAGAACACAGATGCAACATCTCATTTACATATCGGCCAACGTAATATACCAAGCGCAGCGCAAATTAGCGTAGTTGCAAATAAAGAATAAAGAAACCACTGTACATTGAAAAGAACCGAAAGCCCAATGGGAGGGGACATTTCTGCGGGTGATTTACTAACAATGCACAAATTAAAGAACACAGACGCAACATCTCATTTACATATCGGCCAACGCAATATACCAAGTGCAGCGCAAATTAGCGTAGTTGCAAATAAAGAATAAAGAAACCACAGTACATTGAAAAGAACCGAAAGCCAAAAAATTAAGGTTTGATAGACCTGGTATTGCGTGACTCCTAGTTGAGGGTTCCAAGTCGTCTTTTATTTCCTGAAGCAAATTAAAAATAACATGGCTTGGC
>NW_015633176.1:72230-77943 GCF_001515625.1 Sinocyclocheilus rhinocerous | reverse complement strand
TGAGGGCCAGATTTACTAAACAGGGCAAATTAGCACAAGAGAGCAATTCCAAAACAGCGCCGATGGACGTGGGAATTTCTGCGGGTGATTTACTAACAATGCGCAAATTAAAGAACACAGGCGCAACATCTCATTTACATATCGACCAACACAATATACCAAGCGCAGCGCAAATTAGCGTAGTTGCAAAAAAGAATAAAGAAATAAAGAAGCCACGCTGAAAAGAACCGGAGGACAAAAAATGAAGGTTTGCTAGAAGCTTTGATAGACCTGGTATTGCGTGACTCCTAGTTGAGGGTTCCAAGTCGTCTTTTATTTCCTGAAGCAAATTAAAAATAACATGGCTTGGCAAACGATATGCTCGGATAATGTGTTCTTCTGGCATTCAAAATAAATTAATACGTGTGGAAAAAATCCTCTCACTTCTACCACGCGCTCTCTGATCTCTGCGGTGCCTCCTCCTAGCAACAATAATTGCAGCCATTTCAAGCACTAAATAGTTTAAGACATGCTTTTTTTGACCATTAAATAATGGCGCAAATGCCAGTAATTTGACGAGCGCAAACTTTAGTCAAACGCGTTGCGTGATTTATTTGAATACTCTCCTCCCATAACTTTTGCATCTGAAAGGGAAACTCCTACAAATGCATATTCAATAAGGTCAGGCGCAAAAATAACTGTGTCCACGCCTTTTCAGCGCTAATTCTTCACTGTGCGTCTTTAGTAAAACCTGACAGTACTATTTTAACGCCAAAAGACGGTTTGCGCTGGCGCAAGCTGTTAGTAAAACTGGCCCTTTATGTAGTAAACCATCAGACACTATAAGAAAACAAATTCTTATCAAAAGCAGTCTGATCTGGCCGTGGTGTTTAACTACAGAATGTTGTTCCTTACGCCACCTGGTGGATATTGTGTGAAGCACAACAATGTTGTAAAAAAATCTGAAAAAGCGCCTGCAAGGAGCTCCGTGATCACGCATGGCAAATGCTAATTGGTTTTCTCCTGTATCGGAACATATACAAGGCTGTATACTGTTTTATACATGCTTACGATAGAATCCTTAGTTAAAGGGTTAGTTCACCCAAAAATGAAAATAAGAAAGTCATATATACCTAGGATGCTTTGACGGTGAGTAAAACATGGGCTAATTTTAATTTTTGTGTGAACTAACCCTTTAATATAACCTCACCTATAGCCACTGTGCGTCTTTAGTAAAACCTGACAGTACTATTTTAACGCCAAAAGACGGTTTGCGCTGGCGCAAGCTGTTAGTAAAACTGGCCCTTTATGTAGTAAACCATCAGACACTATAAGAAAACAAATTCTTATCAAAAGCAGTCTGATCTGGCCGTGGTGTTTAACTACAGAATGTTGTTCCTTACGCCACCTGGTGGATATTGTGTGAAGCACAACAATGTTGTAAAAAAATCTGAAAAAGCGCCTGCAAGGAGCTCCGTGATCACGCATGGCAAATGCTAATTGGTTTTCTCCTGTATCGGAACATATACAAGGCTGTATACTGTTTTATACATGCTTACGATAGAATCCTTAGTTAAAGGGTTAGTTCACCCAAAAATGAAAATAAGAAAGTCATATATATACCTAGGATGCTTTGACGGTGAGTAAAACATGGGCTAATTTTAATTTTTGTGTGAACTAACCCTTTAATATAACCTCACCTATAGCATGTTTGTGAATTTATCTATGAATTTGTATTTTGATGATCTAAATGAGTGTATATTATATGTTGATACCCAAGCAATATGTTAGTGTTCTGAGAATCTTTAATAGTTTGGCATAATGCTGTCGTGGCCTAATGGTAGAGAGTCGGGCTTGTAACCCAAAGGTCCGGCAGAGATTGTAGGTGGGGGGAGTGAATAACCAGCACTCTCTCCACCCTCAATACCAGGACTGAGGTGAGACCCTTGAGCAAGGCACTGAACCCCCCACTGCTTCCCGGGCACCGCAGCATTGGCTGCCCACTCCTCCAGGTGTGTGTGTTTCACTACTCACTGCTGTGTGTGTGCACTTGGATGGGTTAAATGCAGAGCACAAATTCCAAGTATGGGTCACCCTACTTGGCCACAAGTCATCTCCTTTTCTTTTTTTGTATCAATCCAATTGCATATGCAAAATAACATGCTTGAAGACAGAGTTGTAAAATTTCCCTCCAAAGGTACCGTTCCTCATTGGCTCACTCAAATCCTTCTCATTACATGCTCTAATGCAGTAGTCCTGTAAGAAAATTATTTTCTGTGGCCATGAAAATATCATTTTTTAGAGTTGATATGAAATTACACTAAATGTTCGCTGGACGAACGGATTAGTTGTTGGTAATATTAATTCTGCTACAGTTACTACTGGCAGCTGAGATAAATTATTCTAATTAATTGTAATTATGTCATGACAACTCTCAGAGTGATTGGCATGGTAATGTACATGACAATGTTAATGTATTTGGTCTTGGTGGAATAGATCTGCTACGCTGCTGCTGCTGCGGCAGAGCAAGTACCAGGACATGCTACTGCCAATACATCCACAACATGCTACTGTGAGCATGTAAGAAATACCGCTGATGAACATATAACATATGAATTGAGCTAATTTGCTACAGGACTGTAGGCTGTACAGAAAGCGAGTAAAGAACACTCCTTTTAAAATAATTGAAGATGACAATTATTTAACTACAATCAATGAATCTGCCAAATGAATCTCTTATTTACATTGTGTGTGCACACTTTGATTTTAATGAGATTTTTTATTAAAAAATGTATAAATCAAAGACATTTACACAAACAACTACATGTAAGATGTTTGAAAGATTTTTGTGAATATGTGAAGTTAGACAGATTAGCACAGGCAGAGGTTAATGTATTCCTCAACTGTAAGTCGCTTTGGATAAAAGCTTCTGCCAAATGAATATAGCGAAGGGTGCATCTATTGTACACTTCATTTGCCTGCGAAATGGAGGGCGCACTTGAAGTCACTTTAAAATTGCATCAGCCTTCGGAGGGTGAATCGTGAATTGGGACAGCCTTCATAGTGACGCAGTCGCACTTCAAATGTGGCTTTCGAAGTGCGCAACCTTCACTTTGGCACGCAGCTATTGTCATGCTGATCGAGTTAAAATAACAAACTGGAAGCTATAAAAGGAAGGTGGTGCTTGAAATCATTGTTCTACTTTTGTTAACCATGGTTACCTGCAAGGAAACACGCACAATCATCATTGCTTTGCACAAAAAAGGGATTCACAGGCAAGGATATTGCTGCTAGTAAGAGCAATCACACTGGTGCTACTTTACATCCGAAACTCTAATCACAATGTAAACGGCTTCTCTCCAGTGTGAACCTTCATGTGCTTCTGAAGGTTTCCTTTTTTAATGAAGCTCTTTCCACACTGGCAGGTGAAAGGTTTCTCTCCAGTATGAATTTTCATGTGGCCATCAAGGTTTTGTTTATGTGTAAAACTTTTTCCACATTGAGAGCATGTGTAAGGCTTCTCTCCAGTATGAATTCTCAAGTGGTTTTTAAGGTTTGCTTTTCGAATGAAGCTCTTTCCACACTGTTTGCAGGTGTAAGGCTTCTCTCCAGTATGAGTTCTCATGTGGTCTTTAAGGTTTCCTTTTTGAGCGAACCTCTTTCCACACTGTTGGCAGATGAAAGGTTTCTCTCCAGTATGAATTCTCATGTGGCCATCAAGGTGTTGTTTATGTGTAAAACTTTTTCCACATTGAGAACATGTGTGAGGTTTCTCTCCACTGTGAATTCTGATGTGGTTTTTAAGATTAGATTTTCGAATGAAGCTCTTTCCACACTGTTGGCAGGTGAAAGGCTTCTCTCCAGTGTGAATTCTCATGTGAAGATTAAGGTTCCCTATTTCAGTAAAACTCGTTCCACACTGTTGGCAGACAAAAGGTTTCTCTCCAGTGTGAACTCTCACAGGGTATTTAAGGTTTGCTTTTCGAATGAAGCTCTTTCTACACAGTTTGCCGGTGTAAGGCATTTCTCCACTGTGAATTCTCATGTGGACTTCAAGGCTTCCTTTTCTGTTGAAACTTTTTCCACACTGTTGGCAGGTGAAATAACGTCTGTTTGCTGTATTTTGAGCTCTTTTTTGTGTCTTTTCAGTATTTGAGCAACTAAATGTTTTTCCTCTTTCTACACAGTTTGCCGGTGTAAGGCATTTCTCCACTGTGAATTCTCATGTGGACTTCAAGGCTTCCTTTTCTGTTGAAACTTTTTCCACACTGTTGGCAGGTGAAATAACGTCTATTTGCTGTATTTTGAGCTCTTTTTTGTGTCTTTTCAGTATTTGAGCAACTAAATGTTTTTTCTCCAGGCATGAAACCATATTTCTCATGGTGAACATGATCTTCCTTTTTACTGTATTCTTGACTCTCCTCTTTCAGTGTCATTAGGTCTAATGCAAAAAAAGAAAAATCCAAATTAACACCATTTTTAAACACAAGGAACACAAAGTTTAAGGCACAAAGAACAAACATCAAAACCAACAACATGTAGATCTAATAAACACTAAGCTATTAAAGGAGGTGTTAAATGTAATCTCAAAAACTCCTTCCGTTATTTGAAGTGATGATGATAAAAAAAGAGCAAAGTTTGTTTTCTCATGCTCATTTTCGAGGTAATGGATGTGATCCAGGGGCATATAATTAGGGGGTGACGCTAGGGTCATGTCCCTACCAATATCCAGCAACTACCAAATTGTCCCTAGCAATAATTTTCATCAAACAATTAAATATATGTATATGTTTTTGTAATTTCGGATGCATCTGAAATATATCATACTATTGATATTACCTAAGAATTTAAAGTAAATACGTTAGAAAACTGCGCACTTTCAAGGACGCACATTTAATACATGGACGTAGTAAGAACGTAAGGCAGTCACATTAGGGCTGCACGATAAATCGCACGCGAAATTTAATGCGCATCTTGTCAGTAAAGTCGGTTCTTTAATCAGCGGTAAATCTCCATCACCTGCGGGCTTTCACATTGAGCAGCATTAACTACACAGAGCCGTTGTTCACTGACAAGCTGCGCAAAACCACGATCATATTTTGCGCATGTTTTGCGCAGCTTGTCGGTGAACAACGGCTCTGTGTAGTTAATGCTGCTCCATGTGAAAGCCCACACGTGATGGAGATTTACCGCTGATTACAGAATGGCTTTACTGACAAGAAGCGTGTTAAATATCGCATGCGATTTATCGTGCAGCCCTAAGTCACATACCGGACGAAAAGCGCAGCGCAGCGCCGCGTTTACAACAACTCACAGGTAGCCTATTGCACCCAGTTCAAGACAGCAGTCCAAAACATTAAAAAAAAAAAAAATTTTAAAAGTTCACTTAGGAATTAAAGTTGTGTCGATGAGTTTGAAATACTGTGTTTGACAAAACAGAAAAAGAAAGTGTGATCTATGTGAGTGGCGCTCTGCGGTGTGGCGGGATTTGGAACAGCATCTTGGATCGCCGCAGATTTTAACTTATTGTTGCTAAACTGAATGTACAAAGTTAGCTGATATATCATCAAAATAAAAAACAACACTGAAATGAGAGCTTGTGGTTTATCTGTCAATCAGATGCACATAAAAGTTTCGTTATACAGCAACAGTAGAATTTCTTTCAGAATTATCCTGGGTCCAATTCAATTAATATTAAAATAAAGTTATGCGTGATTAAGACAAATAAAGTTAT
>NW_015633176.1:60782-69450 GCF_001515625.1 Sinocyclocheilus rhinocerous | reverse complement strand
TTGCTAAACTGAATGTTCAAAGTTAGCTGATATGTCATCAAAATAAAAAACAACACTGAAATAAGAGCTTGTGGTTTATCTGTCAATCAGATGCACATAAAAGTTTCATTATACAGCAACAGTAGAATTTCTTTCAGAATTATCCTAGGTCCAATTCAATTAATATTAAAATAAAGTTATGTGTGATTAAGACAAATAAAGTTATGCGTGATTAATTATATGAAATATAATATAATATATAAATATAAACTTATATGACATTCTTCAAAAATATCATTCCTTTCTGTAGTTGGGCATTTTAATAAGGATCAAATGAGTGAGTTCAGCTTTGAGAATGAAAACCAACCTGTTTGTTCCTCAGTATCTTCATGTTTGACTCTGAATGTTTCTTCACTCTTCATATCTTCATTCTCCTCTTTAATATACGCCATCTTTGTTTGTTCCTCAGTATCTTCATGTTTGACTCTGAATGTTTCTTCAGTCTTCATGTCTCCACTCTCCTCTTTAATAAACGCCATCTTTGTTTGTTCCTTTATAACAGTGTGTCACGTGGCTCTGTTAGAGATGAATCACAGATTCCTCAAGTTATCAATAACACAGATCTTCTGTCTTATATAAGCAAGTGTTAAGTGCTCTCAATTCGCTATTAAACAGCACTATGTAACTTTTGGCGCTTTAGCGGTTAATAAACAGAACTGCACACATCCCGCGGAAGAACATTATAACCGGAGCTACTTCTCTAAGTTTATGTCTATGGCGATTCACGCAGGTATGTGTTACTCCGCAGCGGCGACGACCCGAACAGGCTACAATAGTCCAAATATAAGTACTTATTATAAGTGTACCATAGTGATTCGGAATAAGACAACAACGCGGTTTGGAAGATGAATTCATGATGTACTCGCTCAGTATATACATTTTGCAAATTTTTAACTCAGAAAAAGTTACATAGTGCTGCTATTTCTAGTTAAGTATCTTTATATGAGCTTTTTTTTCCAGAAGAAAGAAATATAGTTCACTGATTAAAGCTGTACATGTTCGGTTTCATCAACCAGCTAAAATATGATAGCATACTCAGGTGTTATTACTCATTTTCCATTGTTAGGAGTAAATTCAGTTTAGGTTCAGTTTCTAAATATAAGATGCATTAAGCAGTTTATTAGAAATACTTAAAGTATATACGTAAAAGTATATCCTTCACATGGTATTAAAAAGTACACATAAATGAGATTATATTAGTAAAGTTATAGTTGTGAGACAAAATACCTGCAATATCCAGTTAAGCCTGTAGTAAACTCAGAAGTGAAGATCAGGAGACTGAGTGAGTCTTCAGCAGGTTCTTGATTCAGATGGTACTGTGTGGTGCTGCAGTCATCAAGACTGACTAAAGCACTGACTGTAGTTTGTTTTATACTGATTTCAGGAGGCTGTTCTTACAGCTGAAGACAAAGCACTCAGATCATGAGCTTAAACACAGTATGCAAAGCATGTGAGCAGTTCTACTCCGCTCTAAAACAATCAGCAGAACTATAGCACTCATTATCAGAGAGATCAGGGAAACTCCAGATACATTCACACTTAATTCACATACTGATTAGCATGAGCAATGACAGCAATTAAAGAAATGAGGCATTAGCATCAAGAGAATCACAGCCAAAAGACTGATTTTACTTCTGTATTCACACACCAACAGCAAAAGAGATTCATTTCGAATTTAAACATCATTTATCTTTCTGCTGACTTTTTAGGCTGATTTAATTTTAACCAATATAATTGTGTCTTTTGCAGTAATTACACTGAACAAAATTATAAACGCAACACTTTTGTTTTTGCCCCCATTTTTCATGAGCTGAACTCGAAGATCTAAGACTTTTTCTATGTACACACAAGGCCTATTTCTCTCAAATATTGTTCACAAATCTGTCTAAATCTGTGTTAGTGAGCACTTCTCCTTTGCCGAGATAATCCATCCACCTCACAGGTGTGGCATATCAAGATGCTGATTAGACAGCATGATTATTGCACAGGTGTGCCTTAGGCTGGCCACAATAAAAGGCCACTCTAAAATGTGCTTTATACTGATTTCAGGAGGCCGTCTTTAGAAGATTAAGTATGCAAAGGATGTGAGCAGTTACAGGAATTTGCCCAGATTTTCAGCAGCTCTAATCCAATCAGCATAACTATAACACTCATTATCAGAGAGATCAGGGAAGGTCACACCTACAGACATCACATTCACACTTAACCCAAGTACTGATTAGCATCAAGAATGACGATCACTTAAAGTAATGGGACAGAAGCAGCAAGAGGCAATAAAGGTGACAGACTCACTTACCATTATTTTATATTTGTATTCACACACACCTAAAACAAGAGATTGATTTTAATATCTATATGCAATTTATCTTTCTGCTAACCTTCTAAGGATATGGTTTAATTTTGATCAAAATAATAGTGCCTTAATCGATGTGCATTTGTAAGAAAGTAAATATGTATTATTTGGAAGTATTTTCTAGAATACAAATATAAATTACATAAATTAACAGTGATTATATAAAGTATTCTTACAAAATTCTTTATGCATAAAGCTCAATTTATATTTTTGTATTTATATCAAACCACAGACAATTGGAGATTAATATTAGTTCAGTAATATTTATGAAAATTAAGAATGAAAGTTGAGATTATTGGAACATATTTATTAAATGTATTGATGTTTTATATTATTTTTATGATGCCACAATAAGTGATGTAAAATCATCAGAGTCAGGAGATTTCAGAATTTCATTCTGTACCTTTAAATGTTGTTTGTTTTTCTTTAAAGTCATTTCAGCTCTTAACAGCCTGTACACAGCGAAACAAAACAGCGTTCCTCCAGGACCATGGTGCTACATAAGACAGCACACGACAAGGACTACAAAACAAACTGTATTAACATAATTTAAGTTACATTAAAAAGCCTAAAATAAAGAGTCCAATAAGAACTGAAAAAGAAAAGCTGGAAAATAAGAACAAATGGAAGTAGAACATTTAAACACTGACTTCACAAGACCACTCAAAGAGGGTACATTAGCGGGAGAGCAGCATACGTGGTACACACATTTTTTAGAAGTGTGCAATATGCAAAGTACACTAGTTGTGTGGACATATTAATTTAAAATGGATGTATGTGTGTGGGTGTAGTCATTGTCCATTGTAGTTACAGTTCAGGAGTCCGATGGCTTGGGGAAAACAACGGTCCCACATTCTGGCCGCGAGGGCATGTATACTTCTGTACCTTCTGCCTGATGGCAGGAGGGTGAAGAGTTGGTACAAGGGGTGTGTGGGGTCATCCATGATACAGCGTGTGTCAGTGATGGAAGGAAAGAGACCCCAGGGATCTTCTCAGCTGTCCTCACTATCCGCTGCAGGGTCTTGTTATCTGAGGTGGTACAGTTTCTGAACCAAACAGTGATGCAGCTGCTGAGGATGTTTTCAATAGTCCCTCTGTAAAATGTGGTGAGTATGTGGTGTGGGAAAAGTGCTTTCTTCAGTCTTTCTAGAAAGTAGAGATGCCGCTGGGCTTTCTTTGTTATGTAGCTGGTGTTAAGAGACCAGGTGAGGTTCTCTGTCAGATGAACACCAAGGAATTTGGTGCTCTTGACAATCTCCACAGAGGAGCCATTGATGTACAGCATGTTCTTTTCTAAAGTCAACGACCATCTCTTTTGTTTTGTCCACGTTTAGAGACAGGTTGTTGACTTTGCACCAGCTTGATAGCCAATGCACCTCCTCTCTGTATGCCGACTCGTCTCCTTTGCTGATGAGACCCACCACAGTCATGTCGTCCACAAATTCAATGACGTGGTTCGAGCTGTGTATTTCTGCACAGGAGCGAGTCAGCAGAGTGAACCGCAATGGACTAAATACACAGCCCTGGGGGGCTCCTGTGCTCAGTGTGATGGTGCTGTTTCCTATCCAGACTGTCTGAGGCCTCTCAGAAAGGAAGTCCAGGATCCAGTTGCAGATGGAGGTCTTCAGGCCCAGCAGGCTCCGCTTTCCAATCAGTTGCTCCATGCCAAGTACCCAGTTCCATTCTCCTTAAAAAACAAAACCAAAAAAATATGTCAACACAGAATTAAACTTCAAAAAACAGGACTGTTACTTTTCACCCTGTACACACTATCTTTGAGAAATATCATCAGAAAAAAAAACTCTGCTCGCAATAAACTAGAATACTGTCTAACCCTTGATGGCTGCTCTGTAAAGTTTTGTATTTTATGGAGTGATGTGACCAAACTGGAAATGAATCCAAATTTTGGAGCCAAAAAAAGGCAAAACTCATGAGCAGAACAAACATGGGGGTGGACCAGTCAACACAGGGGTGTTATGCTATTTCAGGAATGCAAATCTTGACTGTTTGAAGGGCATCATGGATTCTTTGAAGTTTCAGGCCATTTTGTCAAGACTTGTGATGCCTTCAGTGCAGGGACTGAAGCTTGATGATCAATGGAATTTCCTGCAGGACAAAGTACACATCCTAATCTAACTATTCGTGGTTCTGGGATCAATCGAAGAATGTTCTTGAGTGGCCTGTTCATTTTCCAGATTTAAATCTCAGTGAAAATATTTGGTGGGATTTTAAAAAAAAAGAAGTGGCAATGTGAAAACCAAAAATTATCAGTGACTTTGAAGTTTTTTCAAGTGAGGAATGAGCCAAGATTGCAGTAGAGAGTCTCAGAAGCTTCTAAGCACCTACAGGCAGTGTTCATTGGAGGTTATAAAGGGTAAAAGATTAATTATATATTAGAGCTGATTAAAAAACACACATATACATATGTACACATATTCCCATGTATCAAATAAAAATAATAAATATAAAAAATAATAAATCCATAAACATAAAATTTATGTAATTCAAATAATCTGATTTTATTATTATTAATTAATATTTATAAAATAATATTTGCCTGGAGTTAACTTCAACTTTTGAAAAGATGTTGTGTCTTAATGAATTTGCCTTAATGTAGAAAGAATTGTAAAGAATTAATACTTAGTTTACGATATAAGCGCTATTTGTATTCTCCAAAATACAGTGCCGTGAAAAGGTTTTTGCCCCCTTCCGGGGTTTTTTTGTTTTTTTTTTGGCATATTTGTCACACTTAAAATATTTAGATCATCAAACTAATTTTAATATTACACAAAGATAATGCAAGTAAATAAAAAATGCAGTTTTTAAATGATGATTTCATTTATTAAGGGAAAAAAGCTGTACAAACCTACCTGGCCCTACGTGAAAAATTCATTGCCCCCTCCTGTTAAATCATGAAATAACTGTGATTAACCACATTAATTAAGATATTTTTGATGGAATCTGAGAGCTGTCTGACCCTGCATAGGCAGCAACGCGTAACTGAAATGTTCCCAAGTCCAGAAACGTAGTAAGGAGATATGTAAAATAATCCATGTAACATCAGTGGTTCATCCCCAATTATACAAAGCTACGAGAATACTTTTTGTGCGCAAAAGAAAAAGAAAAAAATACTTTATTCAAAAATTTGTCTCCTCTGCATCACCCTGGTGCCATTTTGGAGACTATCCACTGAACGCAAACAACGTATGCTGTTCTGTGTCAGCTGCGCCACGCGGATACGCTGTTTCTGTTCAGATCAAATCACAACAACGCCAGACCTGTTGAATCAAGAAATCACTTAAATAGAACCTGTCTGACAAAGTAAAGCATGTTTAAAGAGCAACACATCATGCCGCGATCTAAAGAAATTCAAGAACAGATGAGAAACAAAATAGTTGACATGTATCAGTCTGGAAAGGGTTATAAAGCCATTTCTAAGGCTTTGGGCCTCCAGCGAACCACGTCAGAGCCATTATCCACAAATAGAGAAAACTTTGAACAGTGGTGAACCTTCCCAGGAGTGGCCGGCCTACCAAAATTACTCCAAGAGCGCAACGACGACTCATCCAGGAGGTCATAAAAGAACCCAGAACAACATCTAAAGAACTGCAGGCCTCACTTGCCTCGACATTTATTATTTATTGCTGTCATTTCAATATAATTACTGCAAAAGACACAAATATATAGGTCAAAATTAAATCCTATCCTAAAAAAGTCAGCAGAAAGATAAATGCTTAAATTCTAAATGTCTCTCTTTTGCTTTTGGTGTGTGAATACAAATGTAAAATCACTCTTTTTGTCTGTTAAGCTCTTGGTGTTTCTGTCTCATTTATTTAATTGGCGTCATTGTTCATGCTAATCAGTATGTGAATTAAGTGTGAATGTATCTGGACTTTCCCTGATCTCTCTGATAACGAGTGCTATAGTTGAACTGCTCACATACTTTGCACACTGTGTTTAAGCTGGTGATCTGAGTGCTTTGTCTTCAGCTGTAAGAACAGCCTCCTGAAATCTGTATAAAACTACAGTGATTCAGTGCTTTAGTCAGTCTGGATGACTGCAGCGCCACACAGTACCATCTCAATCAAGAACCTGCTGAAGACTCACTCTCCTGATTTTCACTTCTGAGTTTCCTACAGGTGTAATTGGATATTGGTCATATTGGTTTAGGCTAATTGAAGAAACTGAACAGGTACAGCTTTAATCTATGAACCATATTCCATTCAGCCAAAATTATATTCAAAACTAAATTCCTTATATAAAAGAACATTTAAATCAGTGAGATCAAACACAGACTATAATTATGTTCCATTTGGATTTATTTTTCTGTCTATTAATTATTCTGATCTTAAACGGGACAAACAAACAAAAAGAAAAACTCCTGCTGAAGCAACTTAAATCCACATGACACTACTATAAAGATGGCGTTTATTAAAGAGGAGAGTAAAGACATGAAGATTGAAGAAGCGTTCAGAGTCAAACAAGAAGATACTGAGGAACAAACAGGTTAGTTTTCATTCTCAAAGCTGAACTCACTCATTTGATACTTATTAAAATGTCCAGCTCTACAGAAATAGAGATATAAAATAATACAGAAGTAGCCTAGACAAAACAACTGTTTTGTGTAACATTAAACTCAGTATCTACTTTTGAGTAAAAAAAAAATGAAAACAATATCTAACAATAACTTGAGTTTTTATCTTGACATTTGTTGCCTCTCAAGTGATTTTTTCCCAACTCACCCCCAAAGTGCCATATAGTAACATATACATGCCTGAATGTAAATAGCACTAAATGTTCATTACAACAAGCAATAAATAAGTCATATGCCGATATCAAAAAACCAGCCTACTTATAAAATAAATCATTCTCCAGCTGACACCGCTTGGTTGAGTTACTGCATGCTGTTTATCTTTGTTCTTCGTTATCTTTGGTAAGTGAATAACTGTCATTGACCAGTAACTTCATAATGAACTGCAGCATAATAAAATAAAACTGTTTAAATATCAAAGACCTAAGTAGCACACTAAAGAAAACATCTGTTTGACTTTTACATCTTCAATCACCCTCATTTGTAAATGTATCATCAGAAGTTGATCTAGGATGAGTGTTTCTTCTCCTGAACTCACGTAGCAGCACACGTGTGGGATCTTCTTCACATTAAGACACACAACAGAAATGTGAGGAACAAACTCTAAATTGGACTTCCGAATCAGTAACAGATGGATTTGTACAGAGACTGAGACAAGCTCATAAATGATGCTGTTTGTTACTTACAGTTGCATGGGTGTCAAACTACCCTAGTGAAAAATAAATATGCTTGATTGTATTTAAAATATATTTATTTCATGATAAGTATACTAAAAATAGATTGACATGTCTATACTAACTGAAAATACATTCTAAATTGTAGTTATTTCATGCGTTCATCAAGCACAAACTTAGTGCACTACAAATTCATTTGTAAAATTCTTACATTTTTACAAATGCATTTGGGGAAGGATTAAATATATATATTCATCCTTAAGAAAGTACACTGGCTAGGTTCTTAATTCCATCTACTATGTTGTCATATCATTAAAGTAAACACGGCTGCTGTATGAGTTCTCACCTAAGACTATGGCACAAGAGACAATATCACATTCTGTCTATTGATATTTGTTTGTTCCTTCGCCCCTTAAAAGTGTCTTAAGTATTTTAATAATGTGATTTTAACATCGGCCTAGGCTACAGTATGTAAAGGGGTAAAGGGGGCTTGATAAGTCAGTCTCTCCTCACCTTATACTTTCATGAGCTCTGAAATTCACCAACAAACGGTTTTGCTGTACTTTTGCTAAACATCTGAACTTGGTATAGTGCACACTGTTGGGAATCTGTGTTGCAGATGTGGCACATTTTTAGTGTCTAGAAACTCATTGCAGCTAAAGACACAAGTCTCACCATGTATTTCAAATCTGAGAATGATGAAATTATTTTAAGATGATATTTATTTATTTTAAGATGAGACTTTCTTTTTGGGCAAACCAAAGAAAATGTGAGGTATGAATTGAAACATCCAGTATGTTTCTAACAGGTGCTGTAAGGGCAGAGTTTCCAAACGCAACTTTTGCCTACAGGCAGCACAAATGTAACAAACGACACTGCATCACTCATCGGCATGATTCTGTCATCGACATTACTAAATGGGCCCAGGAATACTTCCAGAAACCACTGTCGGTAAACACAATCCGCCGTGCCATCTGCAGATGCCAACTAAAGCTCTATCATGCAAAAAGG
>NW_015633176.1:49021-59426 GCF_001515625.1 Sinocyclocheilus rhinocerous | reverse complement strand
CAGAGACACTGGAGACACTGGAGAAATCTCTGTGCGTAAGCGACAAGGCCGAAGACCTTTGTTGGATGCCCGGCCCTCAGACCCCTCAGACGACACTGCATCACTCATCGGAATGATTCTGTCATTGACATTACTATATGGGCCCAGGAATACTTCCAGAAACCACTGTTGGTAAACACAATCCGACATTCTTGTTGGAAATCACGGATGCCGTGTCCTCCGGGCTAAAGAGGAGGGAGACCTTCCAGCGTGTTATCAGCGTTCAGTTCAAAAGCCAGCATCTCTGATGGCATGGGGGTGCATAAGTGCATACGGTATGGGCAACTTGCATGTTTTGGAAGGCACTATGAATGCTGAAAGGTGTATATATAAAGGTTTTAGAGCAACATATGCTCCCCTCCAGACGACGTCTATTTCAGGGAAGGCCTTGTGTATTTCAGCAGGACAATGCAAAACCACATACTGCAGCTATTACAACAGCATGGCTTTGTAGTAGAAGAGTTCGGGTGCTGAATTGGCCTGCCTGCAGTCCAGATCTTTCCCCTATAGACAACATTTGGCGCATCATTAAACAAAAAATATGACCACGGACTCTTCAGCAGCTGGAAACCTATATCAGGCAAGAATGGGACCAAATTCCAACACCAAAACTCCAGAAACTCATAACCTCGATGCCCAGACGTCTTCAAACTGTTTTGAAAAGAAGAGGAGATGAGATGGTTAACATGCCCCCGTCCCAACTATTTTGAGACCTGTAGCAGGCATCAAATTTGAAATGAGCTCATTTTGTGCATAGATTGTAAAATTATCCAACAGTTTCAGATCTCCGCCCTGTAAACAATGTCTAATTAATGTCATTGACTTATAAAAGAGCACCTGACAATGTCCAAATCTTTTACGAGCGGCAAGATTGGCTTATATTTCCAAAAACCTGCAGCACGCGGGCAAACAAAAGTGCGTACGTCTGCTCAGACCCTGATGTGGCGCTAAGCTCTTTTCCACGTCAAAGACCGTTTTTATAAATCTGAACGTTGCCGTGGATTTTTGCGTACGCACACTCCCATTTCCCAAAAGCATTGTAAGTCTAAGTACATCGTAAACCCATTGCCACCAATGGATCTACGATCAATTAAAGCTTACGATGCTTTTGGGAAATGCAGCCCAGTGCAGGAACTAGGAACAAGATCAAAAAGAGAGCGCTTCCAGGATAAGACTACACAAAAACCAACGATCTGACAACACAGGGAAAGAAGCAAGGCCATTAAATATAGGAGCTGATGAGCCACAGCTGCTGCTGATCAGCTCATCAGCAGAGGTGCGCACACACACAAGCTGCATCCCAAAGTTAAGGGTGTGCACTTCAAAGGATTTCCTAATTGTGCCACCAGGGGTTCCCAATTACCGCTCCTGTCGCATAGCAACGGTGCAAGAGGCATACCTGTCAACCCTCCCGTTTTCCTGGGATTCTCCCATATTTTACCATTCTATCCCGCTATCATCCCATTTAAATATTTTCCCGTATTTTTAATCTTTCTATAAAAATCCCACTGGACGTATTTGATTATCATACTCGAAGCGCACTCATGCAGAAAGTCCAAAGTGACTCATAATTTATGATGTGCCAGGAAATCCCTAATATGGACAAAGGCATCCAGCTATCGCTGTAGTTAAGCTTAATAAAAAATCTAAATACAATACATGCTTGATTGCGACAATGGTTTATGTGTGTTTTAAAAGTCATCTCCAGGTAATAATGTATCTGGATGATGCAGTGCTAAGTGACATAGCATTTATTACAGTAGCCATAGAAACTATAAAATATATTTTCTATAATATATTATGTGATGAAAATGTTAAATAAAATGTGTAGTATATAAACAAATCAAAATTGCCATTAGGAATATAGGAACTATAGGGAAAAAAAATAGTACAGGATACAAATTGTTGTTTTCTGAACAATACTGTACATACCTTTACTTTTACTCTCGATACCTGAAGTATATTGGAGTATGCAATATAATGCAGGTTTGGAACAACTTTAAGGTGAGTACAGGTTTTTGGACCGTTTTCGACTGAGCAAGGGAGGCCCTGACAGTGCTGCTGGATCTTCTGAGAAGTGAACAGCAACAGTGATGGGGTTCCACAATCCAGACCCTGGTGTTTCTTTTCTGTCTGCCAGTGGTACACCATACAGGGTGGTCTCCAGAGTGTTTGACATGCCTTGTTCCACTGTCACCGCATTGTCCTCCGAGTCGCTGAGGAGGTGCTGGCCATTCGCCACTAAGTGATTCACCTCCCGATGACCCCAAAAGACCTAGAGGCAGTTTGCCGTGGGTTTGCAGGGCAGGGCTTAAAATTGAGGTTGTTTTTCTGATGTTAAACCTAAGTTATGTTGTTAATAGTTGTAAAAAGTACTTTTGAGTAATTTATAGAATGATTTGTTTTAATGTGTAAAAGAAAATTATTTACACGACAAAAAAAAAATGTATAGAAGAATGTTTTGTGTAAAAATTGTAAGCTGCATTAAAAAAAATAAACAATGTACATAATTACTTCTCTTTTATTTATACATGTGAACATGCATAACCAAAAATACAAAATGTACATAACGTATTCAGGTTCATTTACAAATAAATTACGTTACAAAAAGAATAACATATACAACTTCAATTTTAACTTGCATCACAAAAATAATTTTTTTTTTCTTATGTGAATCGCAAGATTTGCTTTGTCTGAGCAAGTTTTTCCACAGTGATGGCACGTGAAAGGCTTCTCTCCGATGTGAGTTAATACATGATTTTTACAGTGTTTGCTGTCTGTGGAACTCCCCTCACTGATGACATAAAAAGTTATCTCGAGTGAATCCTTATGTGGTTATTAAGGGATATTTTACATCTGAAACCATTTCCACACTGTTCCCAGGTATACAGTACGGCTTTCCAGTGTGAATTCTCATGTGGACTAAGGTTTCCTTGTTGATCGAAACTCTTTCCACACGGAGGGTATATGAACGGCTTTTCTAGACTATGAATTCTCATATGGTTTTCAAGGATTCCTGTTTTAGTAAAACTTTTTCCACATTGTTGGCACGTGAAATAGCTCTCTCCGGTGTGAATTCTCATGTGGACTTTCAGGCTTCCTTGTTGATAGAGACCCTTTCCACATTGTTGGCAGGTGTTAAGGCAGTGGTCTCAAACTCAATTCCTGGAGGGCCACAGCTCTGAATAGTTTAACTCCGGGTGCTTTCACATCTGTAGTTCGGTTCATTTGGTCTGAACCAAGGGCAAACAATTATACATTGTAGCATTTTTCAGCTTTTTTGGTTCCTTTTCACACCACACGGATTGCTTTGGTCCGAACCAGTTCAAACGAACCAAAATGCAGTCACGTGACAACATCCACATCACTCATTGGCCATGGCTTATTTCCTAAACTGCTTTTCGATTGGTCAGAATTAACGTGCGGGAAAATTCCAACAGAAGAGGAAAAGCCAGCAAACAACACGGAGACAACACAACTATGGAGAGACGACTGCGCGGGCTGGTTTTGTCCCTGGCCATTATCTATTACATTGTTTGTATACACCACAATATGCAGACAATACAATTCTATAATGAAGCGCGGATGCGGCTGGAAAATAACGTTTTAATGCACTGCAAACGGCGAGCGCGCATCGCAAGTCACTTCAAGAGGAGGCGTGCATTAATTCTGCTTAACTCTGACATGCTCATCTTCAGAAAATATTACCAACGATCTATCAGGTAATATCATGCTGTGTTAGTGCCTGGAAAGTCCTTGAATTTGATGTTGTGTGGTAACCCTACCTATGTTTCTGCTTGCTTGTCAAAAAACAGTTTGATAGCTGTCCATATTACAGGCCTATGTTAAAGCATTTAGTACTTTTATTCAAAGTGACAAACTTTATTAAAAGTGTGAAATGTTAATAGCAAAAATGACATTGCCCTAATTCATCTAACAATATTAAAGGGGTCATATGATGTTGCTAAAAAGAACATTATTTTGTGTATTTGGTGTAATGAAATGTGTTTATGCGGTTTAAGGTTAAAAAAACACATTATTTTCCACATACTGTACATTATTGTTTCTCCACTATGCCCCGTCTTAACTTTTATAAAGAATATCTCTTTGGATTTGAGACTTTAGTCTTTGCAACTTTACAGATCTTCTTTATGCACCAAGAGCTTGTAACAACACTCCAAAGAGAAAGGAAAAATTGAAATCGCATCATATGACCCCTTTAATGATATCAGTTTACATATGATAATAATAATGTAAATTAAAAGAGATAATTTCCTGAAAGTTATCATAATGACTAGATGATTAATTTCGTCTTTCTGTTAAACACAGGAGGATTTGGACATGCCCACGAAGTGATAGTTGGTGGCCCCACATCAACGCCACCTGGACAGACGATGACTGGCTGAAAAACTTCCGAATGCGAAGAGGCAGCTTCAGACTACTTTGTGACATTCTCCGGCCCTGGCTGACCCGACAAAACACTAAATATAGACAGGCAGTGCCTGTAGAGGCTCGAGTTGCAATTTGTGTTTGGAGGTTAGCCACAAACCTGGAGTACAGGTCTATCTCACAACTGTTTGGTGTTGGGTTATCAACATGTTGCACTATCACCCAGGAGGTTGTGACTGCCATAAATGTGGTAATGAAGCCTCTGTATATCAAGCATCCCTCCGCAGCAGAGTTCAGGCAGATAATACAGGGTTTTCGAGACAAATGGAGATTCCCTCAGGTGGCAGGTGCGATAGATGGAACCCATATTAAGATCAGAGCTCCACCTGACAACTCATCTTGTTATTACAACCAGAAGGGAGACTATTCCATCATTCTGCAAGGTGTGGTGGACCATAGGATGAGATTTTGGGATATTAATGTTGGGCGACCAGGCAAGATACACGTTGCCCGTGTTTTCTCCCTATCGTCATTGTATGAGCGTGGCAGTGCAGGCACTCTTTTACCTCATTGGACTGAAACGTTTTGAGGGGGTCGATGTGCCTCTTTTTCTTTTGGGCGATTTGGCTTACCCTCTACTAACTTGGCTCATGAAACCTTACCCAGAAGGAGGAGCAGTAACACCACAGCAGCTCAACTTCAACCACAGATTAAGCCAAGCCCGTATCATTTGGGTGCCTCAAAGGACGCTGGCATTGCCTTCTTAAAGAAAATGAGGCCCACATAACTTTTGTAAGCCGCATCGTGTCTGCTTGCTGTGTGCTGCATAATTTCTGTGAGGTACAGGAGGAGGAATTTCTGGAGGGAGAAAGATGAGCAGGGGCACGCACAGCAGCAACACAACATTAGAAATACACTGTATAGCTACTTTGCTACAATATGAATGACCAAAGTATTCAGTATGTAAAATAAAAATAGTTATGGTGTGTTATCTCTCTCGATGAGTTCATCTTCAGTTATTCATATGTGCTAGTATAGGAACCACCATATACTGAACTTATTTTGTCTGATTTAAAATGGATGGAATGGAAACACTTTTGCTTTAAAATGTTTTATTTTCTGTTTAATTTGTAACAAATGTAAAGTTGACACATCTGAACATCTTTTTCTCCATTTAGAAAGTAAAATGTCTTTTTTCAACAGTGCTATGTGTCTGGTACGTTGTCTGAAATTACAATAAAAATAAAGGTTTTTGAAAAGAAAACCTTGAAAATCAGGTAACATAGTGCTTGTGATTTGAATGAGGAGCAGTAACACCACAGCAGCTCAACTTCAACCACAGATTAAGCCAAGCCCGTATCACAGTTGAGCGTGCCTTTGGGTGCCTCAAAGGACGCTGGCATTGCCTTCTTAAAGAAAATGAGGCCCACATAACTTTTGTAAGCCGCATCGTGTCTGCTTGCTGTGTGCTGCATAATTTCTGTGAGGTACAGGAGGAGGAATTTCTGGAGGGAGAAAGATGAGCAGGGGCACGCACAGCAGCAACACAACATTAGAAATACACTGTATAGCTACTTTGCTACAATATGAATGACCAAAGTATTCAGTATGTAAAATAAAAATAGTTATGGTGTGTTATCTCTCTCGATGAGTTCATCTTCAGTTATTCATATGTGCTAGTATAGGAACCACCATATACTGAACTTATTTTGTCTGATTTAAAATGGATGGAATGGAAACACTTTTGCTTTAAAATGTTTTATTTTCTGTTTAATTTGTAACAAATGTAAAGTTGACACATCTGAACATCTTTTTCTCCATTTAGAAAGTAAAATGTCTTTTTTCAACAGTGCTGTGTCTGGTACGTTGTCTGAAATTACAATAAAAATAAAGGTTTTTGAAAAGAAAACCTTGAAAATTAGGTAATAGTGCTTGTGATTTGAACCTCGATCTACCACGCGAAAGACCACACATAAACACAGTAAGCTAAAGGCACTACGCCATTATTTCAATGTGTAAGTGGTGGTCTTAGGGAGCTTTGCCTCCAGCTAGTCCTTCAACTGCCTGCTAACACTTGCTAGGCCACTGGACTAGCCATGTTACACTTGTAAACACAATCACAGTTCTTATAACAAAAAAAAAATAGAACATTCTTAACACCAAACTTGCCTGTTTAACTTCAGACAAATGTAACTTGGCCATAAATGTTGGCTACAAAAACATTATGATTAGAAAATAATGTTGTCATGTGATTTTTTGGTAGATTGCTTGAAATCACTCACAAAAAAAAAAGGTTTAAGCTATTTATTTAAAAAAAAAAAGCTAAATATTAAATTAAGTACAATGCGTGTTGTGCCAAAAAAAAAAACTAACGGTCCTCTTTTTACTTTATATTATATATCCTCCTTGTGTATCCCAGAAGTTTGAAAAAAAAAAAAATGAGGTTGCATATTTCTGGGAAATGTAAACACACACAAAGTAGTCATTTCTGCTGAAGTATATTCTTCAGAACACTAAACAGAAAACATTAATTTCTTCCATAATTCAAAAAACAAAATGACTGTGCACATTTAAGGCCTACACAAACAAAGCCTTTCCTAGATTGCAAAAAAAAAAAAAAAACTACATGTTGTAGTAGTGTGTACTATTAATGTCATGTATAATGGATGAAGTGCTAGGATGTTCATCTTGGGTGGATGGAGATTCTGATTGCCGGTGGTGATGTGGATGATTAATTGGCAGCAGGGCAGTAGGCTGGGTTGGCTGAAACAGGTGGGACAAGGACCAAGCACTAGGGATTGATGTTAGTGGGGGTGTTGTTGTCCAGGCTGGCACAGGAATGAGGTGGAGGCTGACCAGGATTCAGCGCACTTGCTAGAGTGCCCATTAGTTGCAGAAACATCTGGTTAGTGGACTGTTGCTGTGCCTGCATCACCTGGAATCTTCTCTCCTCAGCCTCCTGTTGTGCCTTTAATATTCTCTCAAAACAGGCAGTCTCTTGAGCCACCTGGCTCTGTTCAGCTCTATGCAATTCTGTCAGCATCATTCTGTTGTCCATCATATATGCCTGGATGTCAACATCAGCTTTGCAAGACTTTATCTTTCTTTTTTGAGCTTTGGCTCCAGGAATGGGCAGTCTCCCTCCTATGATGCCTTCTTCATTGACACTGCTCTCTGTACTTGGATCATCAGACACTCCTGCATCAGCAACGGTGTTGGACATCTGCATCAGAGGATATGTTGCTTGAATCTCCCACTGTTTACTGA
Source organism: Sinocyclocheilus rhinocerous (assembly GCF_001515625.1). Taxonomy (NCBI): domain Eukaryota; kingdom Metazoa; phylum Chordata; class Actinopteri; order Cypriniformes; family Cyprinidae; genus Sinocyclocheilus; species Sinocyclocheilus rhinocerous. The sequence continues at coordinate 51,731 of NW_015633176.1, read as the reverse complement.
AAAACACAATTTCTTTATGTTACTCGTGTAATTTTAATGCAGATAAAAATATATTTCCATGCATATTGCAATGTAAACAATGCAGTGTGTGTGTGTGAAACAAAGAGAATATCACAAAAATAAATATAACTGCTTCTGGTTAATGTGAAGTAACCTAACTTGCCGTCATATTTGGCATGGCAAAGTATAATCTATGCCTAAAGTTACACCATAACTTCTGAAATAAGTGCTTGGTATTGGTAAGTGCAAAAACGAAATAAACTCACCGTCAACATCGGTGTCAGATGCGGTAGCTTGGTCAACTGTGCTAGCATCATTGCAAGCGGACGATGTTGAACTTTCACGGGACTTCTCCTAACATACATAATAGTATCACGGAACACAATTTGTTGCATTGTTTTAATTGGAGAAAATATGCTTAGCTTGGGATTTGGAATATTGTAGCTGAGAAGTAAAAAATAACAAAGAAGTTAATACTGAATCATTTTAATTTTAGACACTTTTTTTAGTTCCAACAGCAAACAATGTATTCTGCTTTTTTAAATGATTGAGTGACTTGCTCAGACAGTCACTGGTTTCATTCCTGAATTAATCTGAATTTTCGAATGAATCGTTGAATGAGTGATTCAATTAATCACTCATAAAAACAGTCATTTGTTTCATTCCTGAATGATTATGTGTTTTTGAATGAATCATTTGAATGAATGTTTCAGTGACTCTCATGTCACCATCTACTGGTGTATCAATGTAATTTAGTTTTATTCTAGTTAGTGTTGTTTTTGGCGGCCTGTTTTAGTTTTAGTTTTAGTCTAGTCTTTGTGTGAAACTGTCATTTTAGTTTTTATTTGTTTTAGTCACGTTCATACTCTTTTTAGTCTAGTCAAGTTTTAGTCAACTAAAAGTCTGAGCATTTTAGTCTTATTTTAGTCAGAATTATCCATGACTATTTTCGTCTAGTTTTAGTTGACGAAAACTGATGACATTTAGTCTAGTTTTGTTTAGTCAATGAAAATTGTATTTTAGTCTCTTTAGTAATGCAATTCTATTTAACCCAGTCAATATAGTATAAGTACCTAGTAGTATAGACGAAACCAAAATTTTCTTTTAGCCAAACCCATTTCAAACAAGGTTATCTTATTATATTATTGTTACCTTATAGACTCAAGAATACATCCATTCCAGACACGGAAGACGCTCTGATTTGAATTTACAACATTTATTTTACCAACCAAACATGTTAGAAGTACACACACATAAATTTAAATAAAGACGAACCCCGGCTGGCCGGCCATCGGTCCCTTTCTCTGTGTCAGACTTAACTATGTTTTTTGTCGTCTTCTAAATAATGCCTCGAGTGGGGCTTGAGGAAGTGACGTCGCCTGCGTCTGCGCAGTGTGACCTGATGCAGCCCCTGAAGTGAGAAATACTGCAAAATAATAATAATAACGTGACTAAACGAGACGAAATAACGTTATAACATTTCGTTTCGTCTCGTTTTGGTCAACGAAAATTAAGAGACATTTTAGCATAGTTTTTATTTTGTAAACCACATTTAGTCTCGTTTTTATTCGTCAACAATATTGCATTATACATTTAATTATAGTCATCGTCACATGACCAGCATTTACGTTGCGTCTCGTCTTCGTCACGTGATAAAGGTTCGTTGACGAAGATATATAGTCATAATTTTCGTTGACGAAAGCAACACTAGACTCAGCGTAAGCTATGCATGAAGTAGGCTACTCAACCAACTTGAACATTTGCAGGTACGACTAGCATGGAAATCATGTTAGCTAAAATTTACTGTTAGTGATTTAAATTTCCATGGTGTGCATGACTGCAGTTGTGTGTAAGTTTTCTAGCGGAAAATGCGCTGGAAAATGTAAAAATTAACACGAGAGTCCCCACACCCCAGATCAGTCAATGAAATAAAGACCACAGCATTTCACATACACTTCAACATGTAGAAATGTAAAAATTAACACGAGAGTCCCCACACCCCAGATCAGTCAATGAAATAAAGACCACAGCATTTCACATACACTTCAACATGTTTTAAATTAGACTAATATGTATATGGTGTAATTTGTTTTTGTATAAACTATATTTGTTTTTTCCTTGTACATGTTAAAGAAATAAAAAAAATAATAAAAATAAAACTAACACTAAACTGTATAGCCACTAGATATCTGCATAGCCTTTTATATAAATATATACACGGGCTGTAATAGATGGTGAAACGAGACACGATTTGTAATAGTTTCAAATAGTTTTTACTATAGTTTTTTATTAGTTTTAATTTTAAAGCCATAATTAAAAGTACTTTGGTATTGCTTTTTTGATTTTATTTACATATGTGACTTGAAGGAATCCAAAAGTAATCAGATTACATTACTTTCATACTGTGGTACTTGGATTACATTACTGAATATTTTTTTAATGAAGTAATTTGTAACTGTAATGGAATAAAAATTTTAAAGTAACCCTCCCAACCCTGCTTATTGCAATTTATTGGATGGGAAGTGCCCTTCAATGTACCGTCCATTAACTGAAAACAGGCTAGACTAATCGATTCTTGGAATTTAAGAATCAATATCGTTTCATAAAACTGAGAATCGATTAAAGGGGTCATATGATGCGATTTCAAGTTTTCCTTTCTCTTTGGAGTGTTACAAGCTGATTGTGCATAGATAAGATCCCTGAAGTTGCA
>NW_015633176.1:45636-48809 GCF_001515625.1 Sinocyclocheilus rhinocerous | reverse complement strand
TTTGTTATTGGTTTAAGTATTTGCTATTGACTGTTCAAATGCGGAGTTTTGTGCATCCTGTGTGTGTGTGTGTGTGTGTGTGAGAGAGAGAGAGACAGGGTCACATCACAGTGGAGTCAGCTGTCTTAACCGTGGCTTGTGTACTGCAAACACATATTCATTACTGTGTCTGTCACGAGACTCTGTTCTCCTTTCGGGCTCTGTCTTTACATTTATTTTGAAAGATGAAGCTCGCGATTATGGTAAGGGGCGTTACATTTCCGACGAGTGCTTGCGGTGTTCGGCCAATCACAATGCACTGGGTCAGCTGGCCAATCAGAGCATACTGCGCTTGTCGGAAGGAGGGACTTTGTAGAAAACGAAGCGTTTGAGAGATATCAATATTTTTACCCAGCCCTATTCTTTCGGCACACCCATTGCTCCAGGCTGCAGCTACCCCTACCTGCACTTGGTCAAGATGGACAGTTGTCATATCAACCACCTACAGTTAGAGATTTAAAGCCGGAGTCGGACGGTAATTGTTCCTCATATGGACGTCTGTAAAAATAAATTTACACATCACCTCAGTGATGAAACTCATGGATTCGGATGGCGATTTATTCACAGTGGAGAAGCGAGTTCTGTGATCCTACGAACCCGGGAACGCGCTGCTCACGTGACCAGTCACATAATTGTCTGCTGTAAATAAAATGAATTTAATTTACAAATGTATTTTTATTATTGTGTAAAATGTATTTAAAAAATCCTTATGCAAAATGTATCATTATTCCAAGCATATTTTATAATATATAATCATATTTATTATTTGATTATTTAAATCTCCCGTTTAAAAATTGGAAAATAGACGTGCTATAGTTGTATATAATTATACGCGATATAGTTATGTATACATCTGTTTATAATACACTATTTAAAAATTGTGTTGCATACCTGCTGCTGCCATAATAAAGACCCATTTCGAATGTTTACGTGCTTTTCTTCTCTTTCTGTTCCCGGTCGCTGTGGTGGAGCAGTTATGAAGTATTGTTCTTTTAAATACTTTACAGCATTTCAGAAATAATTATGTATGCAAATTACACCGAAGTACAACAGTTACCGTACGGTGTTCGGGAGTGCTCAAGAAGGGTTTAAACACTGAATTTTGAATCGATTTCTTCTCGTAAACTCAGAAATGTGGATTCGTACAGCAATTAAATTACCACACGACCTTGGTGTTTGTCAAAAAACAGTAGGTAATTCGGCCGGGGATTTTTACGAGGGTGGTGAGAGAAAAACACAGACATTCTGGATTCGGACGGCAATTAAATCACCGACTACCCCCTGTAAATGGTGAAAATCACTTGCGTCCCCATGAGAAACAATTGCTTCTTCTCAATTATGACAGTTTAGATGTACAAATCTTACTAACATTATAAGACCACTTGAAGAAAAAATGGTAACACTTTATTTCGATAGTCCATTTTAGACATTCTAGTAACAGTAAGTAACTTTGCAACTACATGTCAACTAGCAGTCATTAGAGTATCAGTAGACTGTCTGCTAAATATCTTCTAACACTTTATTTTGATGGGTCAACAACATGACTATCAGAAACTTTGCAAGTATATGTCAACTTATTCTACTAACCCTAAACCTACCCTTACAGTCTACTCTGAGAGTTAGTAGACATGTAGTTGCAAATCAATTAGAATTAGTTGACACGTAGTTACAAAGTTACTTATAGTTAGTAGAATGTCTAAAGTGGACTATCGAAATAAAGTGTAACCGAAAAAATAAAACAATAAATGAAGCTGAAATCTTTTCAAAAAAGAAAGGAGTGAAAGCTGCAGGAGGGCAGAATATGTACAAAAACACCTGCCAATGGCAAATTAATCAAGAAAATGTTGAGGACAAAATAGTTCAGCGTTTAGAATGAAAACCAACCTGTTTGTTCCTCAGTATCTTCATGTTTGGCTCTGAATGTTTCTTCAATCTTCATGTCTTCACTCTCCTCTTTAATAATCGTCATCTCTGTTTGTTCCTCAGTATCTTCATGTTTAACTCTGAATTCTTCTTCAATCCTCATGTCTTCACTCTCCACTTTAATAAACACCATCTTTATATTAGTGTGTCATGTGGATCTCAGTTGATTCACCAGTTTTTCTGTGTTTGGATGCTGTTTAAGATGAGAATAATTAACAGAAAAAAATAAATGCAAACTAGTACACTGGTAAGAGAGTCAGACAGAGTGATGGTTAATTGCCTTAAATGGTCTGATTAGCCAAAAACACTCAAATTTTAACAACAAATAATAATTGAACAAATTAACCAAAGAATACAAATGACACAGGCTCTTACTGTTTAGTTTCAATTAATACTATTACTACATTGCATTTAACAGAATACACTTTACAAAAAAAAGATCTTAATGTTTGTAAAAGTTCATTACACATGTTGTTCTCGTTTTGAGCAGAAGTTTAAAAAAAATTCTCCCATCACTGAATGAATTCGTGTTTATTATAATCTGATTCACTACATAGGGAGCGAAATTTTGTTTTCTGTCACTCGTGTGGATTCACTTTACTCACACAAAATAACCTTCATCAATGTTAGATAAAGTATTACAATGTTGCATTTAATAATGATTAATTAACTTAACAACACTCGTGAAAACAACAACGTATACTGAACGCGGTGTATCAATTTAAACACTTTAAATGATTAAGACCACAAACCTTTCTTCAGCTGAAACACAAACGCAGGGGCGCGACGCAGCAATATGACGTCACATCACCAGATCAAAATAAAAGTCCTGTTGAATCCTACTAATTCGGACAACAAGAAATAATCTCCACAGTTTTGAGCGTGTTAAGCTCCAGGTTGTTAAGACTGCACCAGACAGCCAGCTCTTTAACCTCCTGTCTGTAAGCAGACTCGTCTCCGTCCTGAATGAGGCCGATAAGTGTGGTGTCGTCTGCAAACTTCAGGAGCTTGACAGAGGTCTTTAGAAGTGCAGACATCGGTGTAGAGGGAGAAGAGCAGTGGGCAGAGGAAGCAACCCTGGGGAGCGCCAGTGCTGATAGTATGGGTGCTGGATGAATATTTTCCCAGCCTCACTAGCTGCTGCCTGTCTGTCAGGAAGCTGTTGATCCACTGACAGACGGAGGTGGGCACGGAGAGCTGAGTTAGTTTGG
>NW_015633176.1:32241-45611 GCF_001515625.1 Sinocyclocheilus rhinocerous | reverse complement strand
TTTCTTCTCTTGTTCTTTCTGAAGACCTGACGCACATCATCTTCACTGATCTGAAGTGCAGGTGTGGGGAGAGGGGGGTTACAGGAGGTGTTAATGGTGTTTTTTCAAACCTTCAATAGAACTCATTCAGATCGTCTGCCAGTTGTTGATTCTCCCCAGTGCTGGGGGATGGTGTCTTGTAGTTGGTGATGTCTTTCAGACCTTTCCACACTAAAGAAGGGTCACTGGAAGAGAATAGGTTCCTTAGTTTTCCAGAATAATTCCTCTTTGCCACTCTGATCTCCTTTTCCAACGTGTATTTGGCCTGTTTATACAAGAATCTGTCCCCATTTCTGCAAGCATCTTCTTTGGCCTGACGGAGTTGTCTGAGTTTTGCAGTAAACCACGGTTTATCCTTATTAAATGATAAGAATGTCCTGGTAGGAATGCACATGTCTTCACAGAAACTGATATAAGATGTATCGTCCAGATCGGTGGCAGCAGCTTCAAAAACACTCCAATCAGTGAGGTCAAAACAAGCTTGTAAATCCTGCTCTGCTTCATTAGTCCATCTTTTTACAGTCCTTAATACAGGTTTAGCTGATTTCAGTTTCTGCCTGTCGGTATGAGATGAACTAAACAGTAATCAGAGAGCCCCAAAGCTGCTCTGGGTACTGAGCGATATGCATTCTTTATTGTGGTGTAACAATGGTCCAATATACTACTGTCTCTGGTGAGACATGTAACGTGCTGTCTATATTTTGGTAATTCACGGGAAAGATTTGCTTTATTAAAGTCCCCAAGAATGATTATAATGGAGTCTGGGTGTTGTTGCTCTGTCTCTGTGATCTGATCAGCGAGTTTCTGTAAAGCCAGGCCCACGTGTGCTTGTGGAGGAATGTAGACACTCAAGAGAATGAACGAGAAAAAAATATTATAATGACTTTTGGACACTAAATGTACCTGCAATTATAGAATCACCCATATATGCACATCCAACCCAGTTTCATGGCAGTTTGTAATATTGTCACGAAATGTAATCTATTGATTCGTGTTCATGGACACGAATTTCCCTATTTTTTCGTGTCACTCAGCACAACTTTCCATCTAATGTATTTCAATAGGAAATATCTTTCGTGCCCTCCACCACGTTTTTCTTTTTGCCACAGGGTACCACAGACGCTGTATTTTTATTTTTATTTTTATTTTTTATATTCAAGCAATATTACTCAACATTTAATCAGGAGATTTTATCCTTGTTTGTATTGCTTTATATTCTGTAAGCTACTCGCTATCATAAACCATCGTCATTGGTTCCTTGCAGTCAAATATACTTTAAGACAGATTTGTGAACAATATTTGAGAGAAATAGGCCTTTTGTGTACATAGAAAAAGTCTTAGATCTTTGAGTTCAGCTCATGAAAAATGGGGGCAAAAACAAAAGTGTTGCGTTTATAATTTTGTTGAGTGTACATTAACAACATCTCCAAAACTGCTGTGAGAGTAACTTCATGAGCATTTTACCGTTTCATTTGAGTAAAACTAGCCTATATCACACAGAAATTTAAAGGTATTCACGGCAACCTGTCAAAATAAAAGTTCGGTTTAACTTGAAGACACTGTGCCAGAGATACTGTTCAGTAAAATGTACATAATATTACTAATACTATTAGTACTACTACTAAAATTATTAAAACTTTAATTTTTAAGCAGTAATCACACATTTCTTCCATGTTGTTAATAGTAAATCCCCTTTGTTTGCCAAAAAATTAAGTTCGTTTAATTTTCAATGTTTAAAATATAAATACACAACACATAATTTCTGAGGAAAAAAAACATTTGATAAGGCTATTTTAAGAATAAATTTGAATAAATTAAGTTGTTTTTATGCATTCAAATTATTAGACAGCTAAAAGGCTAAAACTGAGAATTTGGTAACAATAAAACATGGTGAGAAAAAAATAAAACATTTCAGAACATGTAGTTTTTAAAAAAAACTTTCAATAAATTGATGTGAAATTGTATAAGTTTTATGATTTTAATTAATTAGACACGTTTTTTGATTAATACAATTTAATTTAACCATTAAAAAGGAGTCCAGAAAAATGAAAACAGAAAAAAGGGAATTTGGAAAAAACAAAATGGAATTTGGGAAAAATAAAACAGATTTCATAGGGCCCTACACAGGTGAGCACACTCCCACCAGCGGGCAGAGAGCGCGCATCTGAAAATATGTTGCGTCAAATATAATTTAATGTAACATTTTAGAAATTAGTCTGATTCAAAGGAGAATCAGAAGGCAGATTCCTGACTGACGAGAGGAGATGATAGGGATGGAGGAGGGTAATTTCAACGCGAAAGCTTGTGATAATACTGAAGGATCTTATATATGGGTGCTGTGATAGGTGTCTCATCCCTATAGGTAGCCGTGGATCAGCTGAGAGTCAGCTGATACGAGCTTGACTAATGTGACCTGCCAGAACTAACACTATGCTCAATGATTCTTACAGTGTTTCCTGTCTGTGAAACTCCTTTCATACTGATAACCAGAGGTGAAAAGTCCAGGTTCAGAAAGTAAAAGTCCTCCTCAGTATTTTGTTCTAGTCACCTGGATTTGCTAATTAGCACAGTTTTTCAGCCAGGAGGTAGACCTAATTAGTGAAATCAGCTGGCTGAGTTCATGAGTGGAATAAACATATTGCAGGACTTTTACTTTCTGACCCCTGGACTTAACACCTCTGCTGATAATATATAAAACAATTCTCTCAAGTGAATCTTTGTGTGGTTATTGTAAGGGAAACAGGTCAATTTAGCTCAAAGAGAATGATTTTTTAATTTTAAAGGGAATTTGGACAGAATCACTGTTTTACGGCTGATCACCGAGTCAGCCAGCGATTCATTGAATGAGCCGTATAACATGTTTAATTTTCAATGTTTAAAATATAAATACACAACACATAATTTCTGAGGAAAAAAAACATTTGATAAGGCTATTTTAAGAATAAATTTGAATAAATTAAGTTGTTTTTATGCATTCAAATTATTAGACAGCTAAAAGGCTAAAACTGAGAATTTGGTAACAATAAAACATGGTGAGAAAAAAATAAAACATTTCAGAACATGTAGTTTTTAAAAAAAACTTTCAATAAATTGATGTGAAATTGTATAAGTTTTATGATTTTAATTAATTAGACACGTTTTTTGATTAATACAATTTAATTTAACCATTAAAAAGGAGTCCAGAAAAATGAAAACAGAAAAAAGGGAATTTGGAAAAAACAAAATGGAATTTGGGAAAAATAAAACAGATTTCATAGGGCCCTACACAGGTGAGCACACTCCCACCAGCGGGCAGAGAGCGCGCATCTGAAAATATGTTGCGTCAAATATAATTTAATGTAACATTTTAGAAATTAGTCTGATTCAAAGGAGAATCAGAAGGCAGATTCCTGACTGACGAGAGGAGATGATAGGGATGGAGGAGGGTAATTTCAACGCGAAAGCTTGTGATAATACTGAAGGATCTTATATATGGGTGCTGTGATAGGTGTCTCATCCCTATAGGTAGCCGTGGATCAGCTGAGAGTCAGCTGATACGAGCTTGACTAATGTGACCTGCCAGAACTAACACTATGCTCAATGATTCTTACAGTGTTTCCTGTCTGTGAAACTCCTTTCATACTGATAACCAGAGGTGAAAAGTCCAGGTTCAGAAAGTAAAAGTCCTCCTCAGTATTTTGTTCTAGTCACCTGGATTTGCTAATTAGCACAGTTTTTCAGCCAGGAGGTAGACCTAATTAGTGAAATCAGCTGGCTGAGTTCATGAGTGGAATAAACATATTGCAGGACTTTTACTTTCTGACCCCTGGACTTAACACCTCTGCTGATAATATATAAAACAATTCTCTCAAGTGAATCTTTGTGTGGTTATTGTAAGGGAAACAGGTCAATTTAGCTCAAAGAGAATGATTTTTTAATTTTAAAGGGAATTTGGACAGAATCACTGTTTTACGGCTGATCACCGAGTCAGCCAGCGATTCATTGAATGAGCCGTATAACATCAACTCTGCAATGGATATTAAAATCCAAAATATAGTGAAAAAACTATTAATTAGCACAGTAACAAGATCGGTAGTTTAAGACATTAACTTGTAAACAAGTTAATGTCTTAGATACTTCTCTTTTCAATATAAAAGACAAGATACTTATCTTGTGTACAAAATACACAAGATACTTCTCTTTTCAATATAAAAGACTTTATTGGATAAATCTAAGACATAGAAACTAAACAAACACACGCTCCCACATATTCACATAAGTTGCAGAAAGAGAGAAAATGAGGAAAGAATGAGTTTAAAAGAGTGAAAATGTGAAATCCCAAGTTTATAGCAACATGTGCAATTGCTTAGACCTGAACAACCATCAATCATTTAATTAACCCTCCCATTGAGTTCCTCAATGAGGCTGTTAAACTTCATATTAAATGCTAGTGATGTTCGGTTCTTGAACGAATCGTTCTCTTGAGCCGGTTCTCAGGAATACAACATGGCACTGAGTTGTTAGAAAAGAAATGCGTAGAGACGTTATTGCTTGATGACGTCAGGAACCGATGAATCGGCTTTTTGAACCGGTTCAATGAGCCGATCTGTCCGAAAAGAACCGGTTCGCGGAAATGAATCGGACTTTGCATCACTATTAAATGCACCAGTTCAGCTAGAATCTGAAGGTACTTGCGTTGCCTGTGTAGGGGGTCCCCTTTGGCTGACGAATGGTGCGGAGTCAGTGGCTGGTTGAAGTTTTGAGACGGGCACAGTCAGAGTTGGACTTTGTGGCAAAACTTAACTCAGAACGTGAAACTCTCAAAGGAAAATAAAATAAACAGAAAAAAGAAAATAAGAGTGTGACGAGACTAGATTTCTCCTCATGATGTATGGAGCAGCTGGTATGTAAGCCAGAGCATGCTCAAAGAGCGCTAAAAAAACAGCGGCAAAAAGCGATGGCGAAAAGCAGTGGTGGCAAAAGCAAATTTTGTTGGTGTCCTGAGTTTTTAAACTGGGCTGTTGGACACATCCCAAATGGTGTCTTGACCAATTAGACATTGTCTTAGCTCGAGGAGTTGCTATGTTTCTCCTCCCAAAATCAACATGTTATCTTATCAGTCACATGGGCTGAATTTTCCTGCTCTTGCAGAGTATAATTTGGATGTGATTTTTTATAACTAGAATAGAATTGATTGATAGAAATGTTTAAAGCATGAAAATTCAAACTCACACATACTAGACACGATTATAAACCTATAAGCTATTCAATAGTTATTCAAAATGATATACACATTGGGCCTCATTCATGAAACTCGAGCAAAACGAATTTTTGTGTAAATCGTTCGTAAAGCCGTTCTGACGTAAACTTTCTAATTCAGTGTTTCCCAACCTTTTTTTAGTCGCGGCACCCTTTGGAAATTTTAACAAACTTGTGGCACCCTACAAAATTAATTTTGTCACAATATTTGACTAACTTCGATATGATCATTTGAAAAGTATAGATATTCGGTACAACAGGGAAGAACTGCAGAATATAATGTCATACATTTTTTTAATAATATTAAAAATATCTGTGTCCATCAATGGTGGCAATCAGTAGGCTAATTTTCTTGTAAGCTGAGAGTTGATAAACTGTTTAGCTTTGGGTAAAACGCAGCGCTTGTCATGGTCACTTTTTACCCAGCCGTCCAATCAATGGAGGAGGGGCGGGACAAATAGTACACCGACCAATCATCTTACTTGTACAACAACTGAGCAACAATAGAGTTATGTGCAAATTACTCAGAATTTACTCCTATATTTACGAATGTTTCATGAATGAGGCCCAATGAGTGATTAGGACATGATAGTCAAATGTGTGGGTTACATACATAATATGGAGTTATGCATAGGAATGATTAGTTGCTCATAAGTCATTTTAGCATCATTTAGGTGCATATATACATGTAAAGGCAGTCTCTGTGCCATTCTGTGAACGTGAGGACATGTTCTGTGAAGAACAAAGGTCAAAAGAGTTTAGAAGGAATCTCAGTCTGGTTCTTGTCTGCTAGGTGAGGAAAGTCAATCCGAGGAAGTCTTTAGCTCGAGATTTCTATCATGGATTTACATGTGATGGTCATGCTGTGAGTCTCTTGGACCATCAATCTTGGTTACTTGCCCCAAATTTGACAAACTCCCTCCTGAGTTGGAATTATCAATTAGGGGCCAGATTTACTAACAGCTTGCGCCAGCGCAATCATCTTTGGGCATTAAAATTGTACTGTCAGGTTTTACTAAAGACACGCAGTGAGGAATTAGCGCTGAAAAGGCGTGGACAGTTATTTTTGCGCCTGACCTTATTGAATATGCATTTGTAGGAGTTTCGCCTTCAGACGCAAAAGTTATGGGAGGAGAGTATTCAAATGAATCACGCAACGCGTTTTACTAACATTTGCGCTCGTCAAATTACTGGCATTTGCGCCATTATTTAACACCCCAAAAAAAGCATGTTTTTTATTTTATTTTGCGCTTGAAATTGCTGCAATTGTTGCTAGGAGGAGGCACTGCAGAGAGCGCGTGGTAGAAGGGAGAGGATTTTTTCCACATGTATTAATTTATTTTGAATGCCAGAAGAACATTATTATAGAAGAACACATTATTTTTAATTTGCTTCAGGAAATATAAGACGACTTGGAACCTTCAACTAGGAGTCACGCAATACCAGGTCTATCAAAACTTGTAGCAAACCTTCATTTTTTGGCCTTCGGTTCTTTTCAACGTACTGTGGCTTCTTTATTTCTTTATTTGCGACTACGCTAATTTGCGCTGCGCTTGGTATATTGCGTTGGTCGATATGTAAATGACATGTTGCATCTGTGTTCTTTAATTTGTGCATTGTTAGTAAATCACCCGCAGAAATGTCCCCTCCCATCGGCGCTGTTTTGGAATTGCGCTCTCGTATTAATTTGCCCTGTTTAGTAAAACTGGCCCTAGGTGTTCTTTTGTTTTAATGCTGTGAGCTGCTCAAAGTTGCTAGTTGGTGGACTTGCTTCAGACTCGTGGCGCCAGGGTATTGTGCACAGATTTATGACGTTGTCTTGTTGTCCTGGGCGTCTTTGTGGAATTTGGCTCTTTGGGTTGTTTTAACACCAATCTGATCGAATCTTAAATTGTCTGATTTGCTCTGATACGCTACATTATTAAGGGATGTTTTGCATCTGAAACTATTTCCACACTGTTGGCAGGTATAAGGCTTCTCAAGTGTGAACACTCATGTGGACTTTGAGGTTTTCTTGTTGAGAGAAACCCTTTCCACACTTAGGACATATGAAAGGCTTTTCTCTATTGTGAACTCTCATGTGGGCTTCAAGGTTTCCCTATTTAGTGAAACGTTTTACACATTATTGGCAGCTGAAATATCCCACTCCGGTGTGAACACTAATGTGGACTTTGAGGTCTCCTTGTTGACAGAAACTCTTTCCACACTCTTGGCAGGTATAAGGATTCTATACAGTATGAAATCTCATGTGGGTTTTGAGGCGTCCTTTTCGAGTGAAACAATTTCCACACAGTTTGCAGGTGTACGGCTTCTCTCCAGTGTGAATTCTAATGTGGCTGTTAAGTGTTCCTTTTTGAGTGAAACTTAGTCCACATTGAGGGCAGACAAAAGGTTTCTCTCCAGTGTGAATTCTATTGTGCATTTTAAGGGTTCCTTTTTTAATGAAACTTTTCCCACATTGTTGGCAGTTGTAGGGCTTCTCACCAGTGTGAATTCTCAAATGGATTTCAAGGCTTTCTTTTTTAGTGAAACTTTTCCCACATTGTTGGCAGTTGAAATCGCTCTCTCTAGTGTGAATACTCATGTGGACTTTGAGATTTCCTTTTTGACAAAAACTCTTTCCACACTGTTGGCAGGTGTAAGGTTTCTCACCAGTGTGAATTCTCAAATGGATTTCAAGGCTTTCTTTTTTAGTGAAACTTTTTCCACATTGTTGGCAGTTAAAATATCTCTCTCCAGTGTGAACACTCATGTGGACTTTGAGATTTCCTTTTTGACAGAAACTCTTTCCACACTGTTGGCAGGTGTAAGGCTTCTCTCCAGTATGAATTCTCATGTGGTTTTTAAGGTCTCCTTTTTGCATGAAACTATTTCCACACAGTTTGCAGGTGTAAGTCTTCTCTTCAGTGTGAATTCTAATGTGCCTGTTAAGGGTTCCTTTTTGAGTGAAGCTTAGTCCACATTGAGAGCAGGTGTAAGGTTTCTCTCCTGTGTGAATTCTAATGTGAATGTTAAAGGTTCTTTTTTTATTAAAACTCTTTCCACATTGTTGGCAATTGAAATGACTTCTAGTTCCTGTCTTTCGAGCTTTCTTTTGTAAAGTCTGTCTAGTTTGTGAGCAACTAAAATTTTCTCCAGTGAAATAATGTTTCTTATACTGATCTTTGCCTTCCATTTCATTTGGTTCTTCACTTTTCTCTTTCAGCGGCATCAGGTCTAAAGCAGAAAGAGACCAATACAAGTTAATCCCATTTTAATGACACAAAGCAACATACATTAATACATTTCAAAATAGCAACATGTATGCTTGATACTACCCACCAAGCCAGTGGTTCTCAATTTCAGTCCTTGTGACCCCAACTCTGCATATTTTGCAAATCTTTTTTAACACACCTGATTCAGATAACCAGCTCGTTAGAAGAGAGCTCCATGCATGAACTGTGTTCCGATTGACATGGTTCAAATCATACTCATCTGACCGTCTTCAGTGTGTAGCAGTGAATGAAGCGGTATCATATCATTCACAAGAGCAGTATGGAGTGCCACAAGGCTCAGTACTAGGACCATTGCTTTTCACTCTTTACATGTTACCCTTGGATACTCAGCTCTATATTTCTTCACGGCCCGACGAAACATACCAATTCGCAAAACTAATGGAATGCGTATTTGATATAAAAAACTGGATGACTAGTAATTGCCTACTGCTAAATTCTGAAAAAACAGAGGTGTTAATTATCAGACCAAAAACTCCCACATGTAATGATCTAGAACACTGTCTAACACTGCTCTGTCAATTCTTCGTCATCAGTTAGAAACCTAGGTGTGCTACTTGGTAACAGTCTTTCCTTTGAAAGCCACGTTTCTAGCAGTTGTAAAGCCGATTTTTTCCATCTTAAAAATATATCTAAATTATGCTTTTAAAGCATATGCTTTCCTCAGTCCTTCATGTCCACTGCGTTCTCAAAACTCTGGTAATTTTATAATACCTAGAATATCCAAATCAACTGCGGGCAGCAGATCTTATTCCTGTTTAGCACCCAAACTTTGGAACAATCTACCTAACACTATTCGGAAGGCAGACACACTCTGTCAGTTTAAATGTAGATTAAAGATACATCTTTTTAACCTGGCTTACACACTGACACATTTCTATAACTTCAAATCCATTAAAGGATTGTTAGGCTGCATTAATTAGGTCAACCGGATCCGGACTTCCCATACGTACTGTGGCTTCTTTATTTCTTTATTTGCGACTACGCTAATTTGCGCTGCGCTTGGTATATTGCGTTGGTCGATATGTAAATGACATGTTGCATCTGTGTTCTTTAATTTGTGCATTGTTAGTAAATCACCCGCAGAAATGTCCCCTCCCATCGGCGCTGTTTTGGAATTGCGCTCTCGTATTAATTTGCCCTGTTTAGTAAAACTGGCCCTAGGTGTTCTTTTGTTTTAATGCTGTGAGCTGCTCAAAGTTGCTAGTTGGTGGACTTGCTTCAGACTCGTGGCGCCAGGGTATTGTGCACAGATTTATGACGTTGTCTTGTTGTCCTGGGCCTCTTTGTGGAATTTGGCTCTTTGGGTTGTTTTAACACCAATCTGATCGAATCTTAAATTGTCTGATTTGCTCTGATACGCTACATTATTAAGGGATGTTTTGCATCTGAAACTATTTCCACACTGTTGGCAGGTATAAGGCTTCTCAAGTGTGAACACTCATGTGGACTTTGAGGTTTTCTTGTTGAGAGAAACCCTTTCCACACTTAGGACATATGAAAGGCTTTTCTCTATTGTGAACTCTCATGTGGGCTTCAAGGTTTCCCTATTTAGTGAAACGTTTTACACATTATTGGCAGCTGAAATATCCCACTCCGGTGTGAACACTAATGTGGACTTTGAGGTCTCCTTGTTGACAGAAACTCTTTCCACACTCTTGGCAGGTATAAGGATTCTATACAGTATGAAATCTCATGTGGGTTTTGAGGCGTCCTTTTCGAGTGAAACAATTTCCACACAGTTTGCAGGTGTACGGCTTCTCTCCAGTGTGAATTCTAATGTGGCTGTTAAGTGTTCCTTTTTGAGTGAAACTTAGTCCACATTGAGGGCAGACAAAAGGTTTCTCTCCAGTGTGAATTCTATTGTGCATTTTAAGGGTTCCTTTTTTAATGAAACTTTTCCCACATTGTTGGCAGTTGTAGGGCTTCTCACCAGTGTGAATTCTCAAATGGATTTCAAGGCTTTCTTTTTTAGTGAAACTTTTCCCACATTGTTGGCAGTTGAAATCGCTCTCTCTAGTGTGAATACTCATGTGGACTTTGAGATTTCCTTTTTGACAAAAACTCTTTCCACACTGTTGGCAGGTGTAAGGTTTCTCACCAGTGTGAATTCTCAAATGGATTTCAAGGCTTTCTTTTTTAGTGAAACTTTTTCCACATTGTTGGCAGTTAAAATATCTCTCTCCAGTGTGAACACTCATGTGGACTTTGAGATTTCCTTTTTGACAGAAACTCTTTCCACACTGTTGGCAGGTGTAAGGCTTCTCTCCAGTATGAATTCTCATGTGGTTTTTAAGGTCTCCTTTTTGCATGAAACTATTTCCACACAGTTTGCAGGTGTAAGTCTTCTCTTCAGTGTGAATTCTAATGTGCCTGTTAAGGGTTCCTTTTTGAGTGAAGCTTAGTCCACATTGAGAGCAGGTGTAAGGTTTCTCTCCTGTGTGAATTCTAATGTGAATGTTAAAGGTTCTTTTTTTATTAAAACTCTTTCCACATTGTTGGCAATTGAAATGACTTCTAGTTCCTGTCTTTCGAGCTTTCTTTTGTAAAGTCTGTCTAGTTTGTGAGCAACTAAAATTTTCTCCAGTGAAATAATGTTTCTTATACTGATCTTTGCCTTCCATTTCATTTGGTTCTTCACTTTTCTCTTTCAGCGGCATCAGGTCTAAAGCAGAAAGAGACCAATACAAGTTAATCCCATTTTAATGACACAAAGCAACATACATTAATACATTTCAAAATAGCAACATGTATGCTTGATACTACCCACCAAGCCAGTGGTTCTCAATTTCAGTCCTTGTGACCCCAACTCTGCATATTTTGCAAATCTTTTTTAACACACCTGATTCAGATAACCAGCTCGTTAGAAGAGAGCTCCATGCATGAACTGTGTTCCGATTGACATGGTTCAAATCATACTCATCTGACCGTCTTCAGTGTGTAGCAGTGAATGAAGCGGTATCATATCATTCACAAGAGCAGTATGGAGTGCCACAAGGCTCAGTACTAGGACCATTGCTTTTCACTCTTTACATGTTACCCTTGGATACTCAGCTCTATATTTCTTCACGGCCCGACGAAACATACCAATTCGCAAAACTAATGGAATGCGTATTTGATATAAAAAACTGGATGACTAGTAATTGCCTACTGCTAAATTCTGAAAAAACAGAGGTGTTAATTATCAGACCAAAAACTCCCACATGTAATGATCTAGAACACTGTCTAACACTGCTCTGTCAATTCTTCGTCATCAGTTAGAAACCTAGGTGTGCTACTTGGTAACAGTCTTTCCTTTGAAAGCCACGTTTCTAGCAGTTGTAAAGCCGATTTTTTCCATCTTAAAAATATATCTAAATTATGCTTTTAAAGCATATGCTTTCCTCAGTCCTTCATGTCCACTGCGTTCTCAAAACTCTGGTAATTTTATAATACCTAGAATATCCAAATCAACTGCGGGCAGCAGATCTTATTCCTGTTTAGCACCCAAACTTTGGAACAATCTACCTAACACTATTCGGAAGGCAGACACACTCTGTCAGTTTAAATGTAGATTAAAGATACATCTTTTTAACCTGGCTTACACACTGACACATTTCTATAACTTCAAATCCATTAAAGGATTGTTAGGCTGCATTAATTAGGTCAACCGGATCCGGGAACACTTCCCATACTACCCGATGTGCTCATTACATCATAAGAAGAATGGCATCTATGCTAATATTAGTTTTTTTATTCTTATTCCAAGGTCACCATAGCCACCCAGATCCAGTCTGTATCAAGATCAGATGGTCACTGCAGTCACCCATATCTAGTCTGTATCCAGTCCAGATGGTGGATCAGTACCTAAAGACGACCTCTATAGCCCTGAATGTCAGCGGTGACCATGTCAACTAGATGAGTCCCAGAGACAGATCCCCGGCAAAGACCTCATCACCTAGACGGCCATCGTTACAAGACCATGAGAACTAGATGAATCCTCTGCTAAATCTGATTTGTTTTGCAGCCTGGAATTAAACCACACCATGTTGGTTTTGTCTGGCCAGAGGAGAACTGGCCCCCCAACTGAGCCTGGTTTCTCCCAAGGTTTTTTCTCCATTTCTGTCACTGATGGAGTTTTGGTTCCTTGCCGCTGTCGCCTCTGGCTTGGTTATTTGCGGAAGCTTAATTTCTGGCAATACTGTCGACTTGAATGCACAGACATTATTTTAACAGAGCTGGATGATGACATCACTGAATCAATGATGAACTGACTTTAAAGGTGGGGTAAGCGATTTTTCAAAAACGCTTTAGAAAACTGATTTGGGCTGAGTAGCAAAACAAATTTGTAGCCAATCAGCAGTAAGGGGCGTGTCTACTCGTGATGTGGAGGAGAGAGCGTTCAGTGCACAGGACGGACATTAGCCGAGCCGAGTGACAGAAAAAAAGAGATAGAGATGGTGAATAAAAAACAAAAGAGGAAAACGTCTGCGGAACAAACGAAGGCTTAAGGCAATAATTAGGACCCGTGTAAATATCGGATCAGCTTTCCAACGCTGGAGAGAACTCAAGGAGCAGAAAGCCTGCGATCGGACGCTGAGGTTGCTTTGTTTCTTCTCGATAGGTGAGCACCGTGTCTGCGCCACAATAGCTAAAGTCTAGTACACTTGACGCGACAAAGCGACCGTTGAGAATCATTTGAAATTTGTGTCAGCAGCAGTTTTCTGTCGGGGATTTGTTGTGTCGTGCCGCGCCGCATCCAGTGTAGACCATAGATATGTATATACATCTATGGTGTAGACAGCATCACTGATTATAATGAGTTCCATAGTATTTTGTCGC
>NW_015633176.1:23883-31845 GCF_001515625.1 Sinocyclocheilus rhinocerous | reverse complement strand
TCCGGTGTAGACACAGTGTAGCATTGGTTGTGCTATGTTTCACAGAACTAATCGTTGCCTGGGTTGCGTACATATGTGTGGGGCGGAGCAATTAAAATAGGGGCGAGACCCTTTTGGGGTAGGGGCGTGTTTGTTTTGGTGATTTCAAATGTCAACATTGGCCACCAGAAATCGCTTACCCCACTTTCAACTGTAAATTGAGTGTTTAATATTGTCCTTTTGCATTATCGACACACTATTTTTCAGTTTAAGACTGTAAAGCTGCTTTTACATTCTGTATTGTAAAAATCACTATATAAAAAAGGTGACTTCACTTGACATGGTCCCTACACAGTGTTCATTGCTTCCTACTCCCTGAGCATGGGAAATCCGTTGAAGTTCTCTTCACTTTGGAACATTCATTCATGGATTTGCGCTTTGACACTGTCCGCAGCGTCTTCTTACACAAACATAAATTACTAGAGAAGCGTGAAGTATGACATAATATATCTCTGTAAATAAATATAATATACGTCTTGCACAGTTTAATGTAGGGCTGTGCAAATAATCAAATGCGATTATCTCTTCAGTAAAGCCGGTTCTGTGATTAGTAGTTAATCTCCATCACATGCTTTCAAATGGAGCGGCATTTACTACACAGAGTCGTAGTTCACTGACAAGCTACGCAATATCGCATTCATTATCGCCGATGTATCGCCTTCTTCAAGAATCAGCTAAAAACACATCTCTTCCATCTTTATTTGACCCCCTAACTAGCACTTTCTATTCTAATTCTATTCTTAAAAAAAACAAACTTGCCCCTTTTAGACTTGCACTCTATTCATTTACTAACTGCTTGTTTTCTTTAAAAAAAAACTAACACTAGCTTCTCCATTCTTTTTGTATTCTATCTGTTTTCTTAATTATATAATAATAAAAAAACTTGCAATTTTGATTGCTTCCATTGTCCTCATTTGTAAGTCGCTTTGGATAAAAGCGTTTGCTAAATGACTAAATGTAAATGTAAATGTACTCAGTAGTTTGTATGGCCCCCACGTGCTTGTATGCATGCCTGACAACGACCCCAACCCCAATTAGACACACCTGAACCAGCTAATCAAGCTCTTACTAGGCATATTAGAAACTTTCCAGCAGGTGTGTTAAGGCAAGTTGGAGCTTAACTCTGCAGGACACCAGCCCTCCAGGACCGAGTTTGGACACCCTTTGTCTAGCCTGTAGAGGTCTGTGTGTCCCTCCATGGATATGCCTCCCCACTGACCCACCACCAAACCGGTCATGCTGAACGATGTTACAGGTAGCATAACGTTCTCCACGGCTTCTCCAGACCCTTCCACGTCTATCACACATTGCCGTCGCTATCAATTCTGGGCCCTGTGCACTGAATTTGCTATGGGGCCCTCTCAAAATCACGTTGTTGTGGGGGGTGGCTGGGGGTGGTACGAGTTGCAATCATAAAATGTAAAATAACGTTCCCACAAGTTCCCCCTTGAATGTTTTGATGGGTCATAGGGCCTTCAAATGGAGTAAATAAATGAATAAATAAAACAGTACAGAAACGATAGATATTACTGAATTCACGACAAATGCATCAAACTTAATAATGCATTTTTGTCACATAGTAAAGCACTTGAGAGTAAAGCATTGATTTTGAGCTAGACTGCTGGAAAGTTACTGCTAATAAATTCTGTTATAATTTCCTCAAGGACTTTCCAAATGACTTTCTTCTGTTGAACACAAAAGAAGATTTTGTAGAATGTTACCAAACCATTTTGGTTACCCTTGATTTCTACTGTATGGACAAAAAGTTCTTGAATTTCTCAAATTATGTTCCACAGAAGAAAGAAACTCATACAGGTTTGGAATGACATCATGTTGAGTAAATGATGACAATTTTCATTTTTGGGTGAATCTCCCTTTAAGAACTTTATTATTTGTAAATAATAAGCACCTAATTTATATAAGACACTGATATTTATCTTTAATCAGGCCCTTATTGTATTAACATTTTATTTAAATTGAAATTCATTAGAACTAAACATCTAAAAAGAAAGAAGTATCCAGAGTTTAACTGACTAGTATTAGTAGGATATGGAACGATATTCCGGACAATTTTCAAATAGAATAGCAAATTGTATTTTCAATTGCGTTTTCAATATGTGGACGCATAAATTGTGACATAATCCAAATGCAATTGCAAATCCTGCATTAGTAGGATGGTGGTCACAAGAAGTAAAACCATGGTCCTCAATAAATAAGTAATAATAAACTATAAAATTTGTAGTTAAAAAAAATTTTTACATAAAGAAACTACAAAACAGCTTCTATGAAATTAAAATATTCCCCAATATGTAATAACAGTAACATTTATAATAAATAAATTTCTGCCAACACAGGCTATTTGCAGTGTTAATAACTTCAAGTTAAATTATTATGGTGCTGAATTGACAAGCCTATTGGCGTTTTCCAATATACCTCATTGTCGTGGCTGTTTTCAGCTAGCATCACAACAGAACCTTTAATGTTCTCATATCACACGACTGTATAACAATTCTGTGTCACATCTGAATGAATCAAGCAACTGGTGCTGTTTATCACTTGTAAATCGTGACAGAAGTGCGGCACACGTTCGTCAGCGCTGTGCGGGAGACTGATCCCGCTCTGCTTTAACGCGCGGCTGGCGGATGCATCAGGTCGCGCTGCTTCGCGCTTTTGGAGTATTTGCTTTATGCGGTTTAGCATGCGCTGTAATTTAAAAACAGTGTCTAATATCAGGGAGGTCTCCCTCGTTTCGGCGATCGGCCCACTACTTGAATGGAATGTTCCGGTGTTCCCGATGGCCAATATGCGATCGCGGGGCCCCCCAGACCTCTGGGACCTATGCACTCTGTCACCCTTTTCCCCCCACTAGCAACGCCCCTGTATAAGAAGTTCATATCATTGATACATTTGTGCACACTGACTAAACACAGCAACATACATAAGACAAATCAAAACATTATCCTGAATGTGTGGAAACAACATGAATGTACTGAAATGTGTCTGTGCATGAATACAACATATGATCTGTGCGTGATGAGCGCTCAAACACGGTGTATCAGTATGGCGTTCAGACGGGATCTTTAATATGACGCTGCAACATGCACTCGTCTCAATGAACGTCTCACTGACGTCTTAATTTTATTTATTTTTTTTGCTATTTAATCTATTCATTTTAAGACGCAGACGAGGCGTATATTTTTCTCTTTTCTTTCATCTTTCTCTGTCTAGCTTGCACTTATTTGAACAATGCTTGAAACTTGGTATGACGAGCACTTCTTGTGTCTATTTGCCTCTTTAAGATGAATCGCTTGATGTATTTCCCAATTGTAAGTCGATTTGGATAAAAGCGTCTGATAAATGAATAAATGTAAATGTAAATGTAAAACATTATCCTGAAAACTGAATGTGTGTGGAAAAAATGTAAGTTGTACTGAAATGTGCCTTTGCATAAATACAATTTATGATCTATGCATCTAGAGTGCTCATACACAGTTTGTTTGTATTTGTATATATCAGATTCACGTGTATTTACTGTATGACTCCTGTACATCATTGCAATCGTCTTTACCTTGATTGCAATCCTCAACCATCAAAACTCAAACATCAAAAGAAGCTGATTAGCTTTATCCAGCCGAGAAAACGTAGTTTGTAGGGATGTCAATTTTCGATCATTTCCATGATCGATCGTCGTTTAAATTAACGATCAATTAATCGATTAATCGTTAACCTTAATGCTGCAAAATGCGTCTATGCAGCAGCACGCGGTCACCGGCATGACAGGATGTGCAAAAGTTACTAAAAAAAAAAAAAACCCCCGCTTTCTCAACCGAATTAAAGGGGTTTTAGTCTGAATAAAATGCTATGCTTTCGTGGTGCTCGTTGTCGTACTTTAAAACACAATTGCAATGTTTTCAACTGACATTATGGCATTTAAAGTAAAATGATCCCAAACGTAACTGTGGCGCATGTGTGCGATGTAAGTTTGAATTGCTAGAATATGTGTGGTGTGTGCGCGCGAGGTGATCGAACAGCTGAAACATAAAAAAAACTTGTTTATGGAGCGCCGCGTCACACTTTTGTTTTAAATCTGTTAGCTTTATTATTTAAGTCAGATATATTTCGCTTTTTTTTTTAAATGAAAACAAATTGTTATTTTTAAGCCCGATATGAAAGAATTATCTGGGGAAATGACTTAGTTACTACATTTCTATTGCTTTCCATGTTGAAGAACTTTGTGTTGTTTCTATTTTAATGTACTTTTATTAAAGTTATTAAAATTAAGTTTAAATCACATTAAAAGCTTAATTTGTACATTATGAATGAATGATGATGCATTTATATACTGTCACCGTCACTCACAGCCGCTCGCACGTGTTTTGCTCATGAGCCGCACGCAGCCCAAAATTAAACGACTTAATCGACCATCGATAGCTTTAATCGATTGCATCTCTTATCGACAATTAATCGATCATCGATTAATCGTTGACATCCCTAGTAGTTTGCATATCATACAGTGGTGGGATGTTTTGACGTTATGTTCATGCATGAGTGAGCTCTCGCACTCTTCAGAAACAATCACAGAGCTTGTGTTTTAAAGTGAAACACACTGGAATTAATAATTCACTGAAAACGCAACGCGAGTATCTATTCTCTCCGCCATCTCTTATGTAATCAGCCTGGTTTTCTTTACATTAGCCCTGTTTTGGACTGATTGCTTGAATGGATTCGCTTGCTGGATCACTGGACTGAAAACTTTCCCAGAGTTTAGCGGCTTAAAATGATCTGATTGCAAACAGAGAAGCGAAATCAGGAAAAAAGGTTTAGAATAGAAATTGTATTTCAGTAATTTTGTGTTAATTGCGTAAAATTATTTTAATGCATTAAGGGTTTTGAATTAATCGCATCCCAGATAGCAACAAAATCTGGGCGAGATCTGGCTTACTTTAGGCCCTTCTGGTTCAATTCTGGCACAGTTTTTGGTCACAGACTTGTGTGAAACAGCAATTCGGCTGAGCTCTGGCATGAGTTTGGCCAACCAAAATAAATAAAAAGCAAATGGCTTTTTTGGCTGAGTCTTGGCTGGAGTTTGGTCCACCAGAAAAAGAAAATAGTCTGCTGCAAACCTGGGTGGGTTTTGGTTAGCCAAAGAGTAAAGAAACAGCTTTATAGCCAAATAAATCTTGTTAAGTGGTTCATTTGTATGTCGTACATAAATAAAAAGTGAATTTTGTCAAAAACAATTTAAATAATGAAAATGTGCTTGATGTAGTTAAAATTATTGAATGGAAACCACACAGCCCTTTAACTCAAGTAATTCGAAGGCTGTCTGAAATGGAAGCTGTATACGCAAACAGCAGTACTGAAGTTCAGGAATTGAAATCACAGGCAAAATTCATGCACACAGATGGGCCAGTACCACGGTTGTTTGATGGAACTGTTGAGCAGTTCAGAGAGTTAATTAGGGATGGTGTGGTCATTAAAACTTCAAAAGGTGATAATTGTATTGAGGTTAATAATGTTGTTCTGGTGCAAAACAATATTTTGTTTAAAGGGAGCGAGTTTGTTGTTTATAAAGAGTACACCAAGAAAGAAACTTTATTTGACTACCCAACAGATTCTCAGGAATTAGGAATTTTTGTTGTTTCAGACCTGTCAATGGAGCTAAAATGTTCAAGGCTTAGACAAAATACACACAAGTATGTTGGCCCTTGAGGGACAGGGCAGGTTTGCGGTTTTCCCCCTTCTACATTTAAAGTGAAGTTTTTTTTTTTTTTTTGATTTTTTCGTTTGCAAGAATTTGTTCTACGCTGGGACACAAGTTTGTTTGTTAGTGGAGGTTGTGCCTGCAGTCTGGGTAAAGAATGGCATTTGTTT
The DNA here is from genome assembly GCF_001515625.1 of Sinocyclocheilus rhinocerous. NCBI lineage: Eukaryota > Metazoa > Chordata > Actinopteri > Cypriniformes > Cyprinidae > Sinocyclocheilus > Sinocyclocheilus rhinocerous. Next base: position 25,932 of record NW_015633176.1, on the reverse strand, counting down.
ATGGCCTCCATATAAGGGTGAAGGAATTCAGAGGGCAACCAAGTGTTTGGAGCAACCAAAGGATTCTTGGTCCTCTTATGAAGTTAAAATTATGTATACTGCAGGTATGTATAAATCCCAAAGGGTTAAATGGCAAACAACTTCTGATTTGTTTTGATTTTTCAATTCTGTCTTTGATTGAAAACTATAGTGAAGCGCGTCGGAAGCTGATGCCTGAGTCCCAGAGGCCACCAAAGCGCAAAATGAAGTAAGATATGCATATTATATACATTTACACATTACATTATATTACATATTATATAATATACATATTATATACAGACTGTATCACAGACCTGTCTAAAAGGTCCTTGAATGATTGGGCAAAGCAATATTCATGTCACTGATCATACACATCTTACTGCTTAAACTGAATTTGTCCCTGAATATTATCTTCACATGGACATGCCATTTTTGCTTCATCAAACTTGGTGATCATTAAATTTTTTGCCTTCTCTAAAGACGAAACCGGCACCTACTGGATCATTATGACACTGATGATGAGGCTATTGCACCCCAAAAAGACAATTTGCCACAAGCCCCTCAAATAGACCTAAAAGGATTTGGTCATCATCTACTGAGCAACAACCAAGTCCTCAAGGACAAAGACAACCTCAACCCTCCGTATGGCCTCAGAAATCCCCGTGTCTGACACAGATCCCAGAAACTCCAGGACCATCATTGTTGGACATGAGCCCTTCTTCTGAATGGCAAGAGAGAACTCTTGGGTCGTCATTACGCCAAGCAATTGACATGCCTGGACAGACGCCTACTCTGCCTTTTCACCTTACTGCCCAACAGTTTTCTGCCAGAACATCACAGTGACACAACTTTACAGTCTCCCGATCAGGCAGTGGAATCACTGTGGCATCATGACTCCTCGACGCCCAGACTCCAGACAAAGCTCCTCCCAAGCAACGATCCATTCCAGAGATGTAAGATTTATTTTTTTTCATTATCACTGTTAGTGTACTAGGGGTGTGAAGTAACAAATTACAAATACTCACGTTACAGTAATTAAGTAGTTTTTATTAGTAATTTTACAAAACTGTGTACTTTTACTTGAGTACATTTTAAGTGATGTATCGGTACTTTTACTCCGCTATTTTCCTCCGTTTGTGGTCGTTACATGCTTATTTTAATTTTATTTTTTATCCATCTACGTGATTGGATAGATAGTAATAGGTCTCGTGACTTTCGTCAAATCAAATTGTGCATAGAAAACTTTAACCGCCAACTGTTTATCATGGCTGCTGGAAGCTCATTCTTCAAGCATCAATTCAGTCGCATCTTCCTCTAACTTAATATGTTAAGGTAAATTTCGGATTTCTGCTTACTAAATGATTTGTATATATGCTTGCCTATCTACACAGCCTGAAATTTGGAGTGAGGTTGCGAGTATTGCGTACAGTGTTAAGTGTTAACTCACGCAAGTGCCACGTTCGGTAAATTCCCACTCACTTATGAGACGCGCGATCTGCGCTGTCTCGTCTCTCTCTCGCGTGCGTTCTGCAGCAGTCACTTGGATAAGTCGTTGTTGCTTGTTGACTTTTGATGAGTTTGAGCGCGTGATGCGCGCAGTGAAAAAGTGTGTTGGAAACACAAATTGAGGACCAATCTGCACCTTATTGATGACCCGTGGACTTGTATAAGTCGTTGTTGCTTTTCGAACTTGTTGACTTTTGACGAGTTTGAGCGCGTGATACGCGCTGTGAAAAGTGTGTTGGAAACACAAATTGAGGACCAATCTTCACCTTATTGATGACCCGTGGCGTTAATATACTGCATCTGTGCCAGCATATGATGTAATAAAACTGCAGCTCGTTACTAAACTTTTTTTTTTATTAGAATTTTTTTTATCCATTTTATACAATCCGCCTTCATTTAGCAAGTGCACTCGCGCATAAACAATTTACAAGTTCAACACTTTTTGTTCCATTCAGTTGTGGATGCTGCTGATTCACCGAGACCGCCGCGGCTCAGCAAAGAGACATGCGTGTGTGTGTGTGT
>NW_015633176.1:19790-21661 GCF_001515625.1 Sinocyclocheilus rhinocerous | reverse complement strand
TACTTCGGTTACTTCGGTTTTTACTCGTACGCGAGGGTCTGTGTACACTGCGCGTGATGCAAATTACATCGTACGCGTGCTACGCGTGCACTCGTATAATGTATAACGTAACTGAAGGTAATATCTGTTTGCTAAATGAAGCCAACTAACATGATTCATATTATTATTACTACTATTATTTTGTTTCTGTACCCAATATTTGAAAAAATTACAAATGCTGTGAAAATACAGGTATCGGTATCGGCGAGTACCAAAAATGAAAGCATCGGTATTGAACTCGTTCTGAAAAAAGTGGTATCGGTGCATCCCTAATTCTAATATTGTATATAATTTTCGCGCATCAGGGCGCAGCTATAATGTGAATGAGCTATCGCAGTCGCAGTTCACTTTCACAATCGCGCGCACACTGTGTAAAGGGAGCACATATTATGATAAAAGATATTTGTCAGTGAGCTCGGGATCTGTTGAGGAGCAAATCCTCCAACATCTTGTCAGTTATCTCTCCCTGCTTTTAAACTGTTGCCATGGGTTGATTTTCCCCAGTGGGTTAAAGGTTTGAAATATTGCATAAATTACATTTGGTTTAGGGCTGAAACGATTCCTCGAGTAACTCGAATACAAAAAATCATCGAGGCAAATTATGTGCTTCGAAGAATCGTTTAGTCCATTTACTAGGGATGCACTGAATTTTGATTTTGACGCGGTGATTTCAGCGTCTGCCGTCTCAATCAGGACATAAACACATGAACAACATCTCCACAACTACTCTGAGAGTCACTTCATGACCGTTTCATTTGAGTAAAACTAGCGTCATATCATATACACACAGAAATTTAAAGGTATTCACGGCAACCCGTCAAAATAAAAGTCCGGTTTAATATGAAGACATTGCAGCAGAAATATATTACTATTGTTCAGCAGAATGTACATACATACTACTACTAAAATTATGGAAACTTAATTTTTTAAGGAATGATCACACAACATTTCTTCCATGTTTTAATTTTAATAGTAAATCCCCTTTGTTTGCCAAAAAGTTTAATTTTCAATAATTTAAAGATAAATTATATTTTATGCCTTCATTTGATAACCAGATACGCAACACAGAATTTCTGAGGAAAAAGAAGACATTTCATAAGGCTATTTTAAGAATAAATAACAATAAAACATTAGGTGAGAGAAAATAAAACAACTTTATAATTGTCATTTTCTATAATCATAGCTAATTATTATAACACCTAAAATATGTTGCGTGTAAAAAGTGTTTGTTTCAGCCACTTGAAGGAATTCTTCTCACACGGTACGAGCCGCGACCATGCGAGCATCTGCGATTTTCTCCCGAGAGAAAAAAATCGCCTGCGAGCTCGTACGACAGCAAAAATCGCACCGTGTACGCCCGCCTTTACAAAAGCCACAGAGCCTTCATTCACAAAAATCAGTAAGTAGGCCTATATGTTATGATTATCAGGAGCGGTATTCAGGGGTGTAAATTTCGTCTAACAGTTGGGGACAATAAACTTAAAATTTCGCAAGAGCAATTTTTGAAGGGGACACAAGTAATACAGCTAAAATTGTACTTGTAAGGATATGTATACACTGAGGAATGGCTAACTTAAAGCTGTTGTGGTCACGCCGCGACACCGGTCTTGTCCAAGTGTTGCTAAGTACGCGGTTTTCCCGTGGCTTTCCAGTGACTTTATCACTGTTGCCGCGGTTTGTTTTTCATGTCCGCGGGTTGAAGCGACCCCTATAACGTGTATTTTAGCCCCCGGAACACGATTTTTACCGGGGGACCCCCTCGAAACGCGGATAGTTTGGGCTAGTTTTGAGCAATTGGCCGGGTTTTGTTATGAAAACCTGGCAACCCTTTC
>NW_015633176.1:4756-17396 GCF_001515625.1 Sinocyclocheilus rhinocerous | reverse complement strand
TTATCACTGTTGCCGCGGTTTGTTTTTCATGTCCGCGGGTTGAAGCGACCCCTATAACGTGTATTTTAGCCCCCGGAACACGATTTTTACCGGGGGACCCCCTCGAAACGCGGATAGTTTGGGCTAGTTTTGAGCAATTGGCCGGGTTTTGTTATGAAAACCTGGCAACCCTTTCACTCAAGCAAGTAACGTTATTATTGCTAACATAGCAGACTCATCGAAAAAATACATTGGCATCATCTGTATTAAAGAGAAAATAATCACTTCATCCGATGTTTAAGTGAATAAAATAGCCTTGACAGACTTACTGGAGTTCCACAACTATTGACTTTGTTTTCTCTCACCGGTGTGTGTAGGTGATGTAAAAGAGGAAAGCAGGCATTTGGACCAAAGCACTGTGAGGCAAGGGAGGGGGAGACTCAAAATGTTTCTAAACTTAAAACGCATTTTTGCCCCGTTTGTGTTGTTTTACTACTTAAACAATTATTTAAAGTATAAAACATTGTTATTTACAATACACAGCGTGGTTTTTAATCATATTTTTAGGGGGGACAACCCTCAGATGGGATTTCCGCCTATGGCTGATGGCTTTTGAGAATCGATATCGAATCGATGTCATTTAAAAAAACGATGAATCGGGAAAATCTATTTTTTTGCCCAGCCCTAGCTGTGACAGCAGTGGGGTAGACGTGTTTGAGGAGAGCTGAAAACTGCTTCTTCCCCACAACAATGTCCCCTCGCACCAGACCCATCCTGGAAGCCATGGTGGAGAAAGCAGTCTTCAGTGGGTTGAAGACCGCAATATCGAGGGGCTGAAGTATGTGTGTGGTGTGGGCAGGTAGGCAGAGAATTTAAATCTTGTTTTCTCTGCAGAACATGATTACGTCTTTTGAGACACGTGTCTCGTGTTGGTCCATGATTAAAATTTGTGGTCTCTCCTCAGGAGCATATTTGATAAAATGGTGGAGCCATTTCAGGAAGAGCTCGGAGTCCATGTAACCCTTCTCCTGGATGCCATAGAGGGCGTTGGGGGGCCCATCCAGCCTATAGGCATTACTTGGGAGGCAGTGGACTGTGATGTGCTCCCTGGTTGTCTGCTGCTGTTGATAAACATGTTTCCTCCCAGTCTGGCACAGGACCTTCTCCCTGGACTGAGGCTTGTCTCCAAAGCCAGTCTCATCACAATTATAGAGGAGATGTGGCTTGTTCTCCAGCTTGTGCTTCACATGAAGGGCCTTGTACAATTTGAAGAATGCCTCAATGGCCTCCGGTGTAGCACCATGGACTCTGGCTCTGTCCAGGGAATCTGCCGTCCTTGAGGCCAATTCTGGATGGCGGGCCTTAAACCTGGACCACCACACATCACTTGGCCCCTTCTCTAGATTTATGGTGGTGGTCTCGGTTCTGCCACTCTCTTTAATTATCCCAACAGCCAGAACTTTGACAAGGGATCTTGTCACTGGGAAGCCATGGTCTGCCATTCAGAATATAAAGGAAAGGAGAGCCTCTTCCTCTCCAGGTGTCAGGGCCGAATTAGGATGAGGGTTGTGGACATACTTATTTTTTTTTAGTCCTGCAGAGTGGTGTGGGGAATGACAAATTGTTTTGCTGTTTCCCTTAAATTTGCTCCTGCCTTTACTTCCTCAACTGCCTCCTTTAACTTCTCCTTTGAGTATTGTTTTTTCTTTCCTGACATCTTTCTTTTGCTTTACTGACTTTCCTTTGAAATAGGATATTGTTAATCATGTTGAGTTAACCTTAACTTCAAATTATTGCTTATAAAATTGTTTATATTCACAAAGTGTTGTAATTATGTTAACTTGATGTATGGAATCTTATTAAATAACTTAAATGTTTGAATATCCTATCATTGTGTTTAACTTTAAGTTAACGTTAATGTTAAGTTAAATAACTTCATGAAAATTTGGCAATGAAATAACACAATCAATTGAGTTTCGGTTCGTTTAATTTGTTAAAGCATGACAATTAAACATGTTAAATTAAATTCATGTAAGTTAACGCTAACTTAATTGATCCTTTATGAATGTAAACATCACTGCGCGCAGGATGATGGGCAAACAGCGTCTTCTGTCCGTCTCAGGCGGAGAGTGGCGCCAAGTGGTCATTGCCCACAATTGACTTTTAAATATTCCCATTTCAAAAGGTAATTTATTTAACAATTTGCGATAACATAATATTCATTTCATAAAGAATGTAATACTGTGAGAAGCATAAATTAAATAGAAATGTACATTTTCGCTGCTCTAATTGTCTCCCCACCCAAGCGGCAGTCTCGCGTTTAGCTTGCCCACTGTCCATTTTCAAGCGCAGTGGGCACACCTAGCAAACTTACTGAAATCTCACTGAAACAAATGGTGGGAGGGTCTCTGTCGTGATCGGGGGTGAAAGAGGGGGAAATGAAGATGACACATTTTTTACAACAGTTCAATAAACTAGAAGTTTTATTAAGAGACTTACGTTTTAGACACCATATTGCCTGTTTTTGCACTATTTCGGCAACAAAAATAATTCCAAACAAAGCCACAGCGCTGTTTTGCGTCTCTGAGCAACATGACGGTGTTTTGTTCCTGAATTAATCAACTGTTTAAATGATTCGGTTTAGTCGCAATGACTCACTTAACAGTGACTTACTGCCACCTGCTGGCGGTTTTAATTTCACATTTAAAGTATCTTTTCATTTTTTAAATTATTTCAAATATCAGTATTCAATGTTTTATGTTTAATATATCAAAACATTATTTATGCATTTGTAACTGCAGGTTAAATGCATTCATGTTCTGCATTAAACAGTGTGTAAATACATCTAAATGCCACTTCAGATGCAGCTTATGTCTGGATTGCTAAGATGAATTTTGTTGCTACTGATTTCATTTGCTTGGTAACAGCCCAAATGTCTTATTCTTATTCACTGATTAAATGTAAGAATTTGACTCAAAAGATAATGCACACTTATAGAAAAATGGCTTTATTAAGGTAAAATGCCCATAAAAGGTAAAAATCTATTTAAACTTATCTGACCACCACACAGAATATGAAGAATATCAAAAACTTTAGGAGTCAGCTGTCCACGAATGTCCTTAAGATAGCAGCATGATAACACCCTCAATCAGTTGAATGAATGACTCAATACTCACTCATTAAGTGACTTACTGTCACTTACTGGTAGTTTAGTTGAGAAGTATGTTGAAAAGTATGCATTTTCCCCCTCAACATTTCTTATTTGTATATTCATAAATGCATTTAAAACATTAATCTCATAACATTATTTATTGCAGTTGTAATTATTGTTATTTGCAGTGTACATTATTTAATCTGACTGGTAGCAGCCCTATAGTGTATATTGAATTTATTGATAAATTGTAATAATTTGACATGTAAGATGATGCATACATCGCAAAAGGTTAAAAATAGGCCTTTGTAAAGGTAAATAAAAATATGCAGATTTAAGTATGTAAAAGCTGATAGAACATTGATGAAAATATTGCTGCAGAATAAATTGTTTGAATAAAATCTCAGTGATGCAGTTATTTTGCGGGGATATTTTGTATGGAATATTGTCTGCTGACATGAAAAGTTCACTGTATATCGTAGTAATAAATATAATTTATTACAGCAATGATATTTTGTTTTCTTTTTAATTTATACACATTAAATATTACATATATGTATGTAATAAAATGTGTATTTCCATTACAGGTTTAGGTCTTAAATTTCATATAAGGTGGTATTAAAAAGGTCTTAAAAAGTCTTAAATTTAACTTGTTCATGTCTGCAGAAACCCTGATATATATTTTATGTATGACCCGGAAGTATTTATTCAGCGATCGGCGGTAAAAGGCAATCTGTACGGAACATCGTTGTGTACGGAACATGGCTAGTCTACGTTATGTTGAATTTTAGGATAAAAGAATAATAGCCTATGATATATACTTAAGCGAATACTCCTCAAATATTTTACCATCTCATATTTTGTGTAACTGCAAAGTTTTGTCAGTCAGCCTTCATTTAAAAAAAAAAAACATCTATTATGATGAGTCAGTCTTGAGTTCTACAAAGACGGGATGGATAGTCTTAAATTAGGCAAGACTAACAATTTTTCTTACAAGTAGTACTACACAAAGCTTATATAGATAGACAGGCTAGTGTTTAAAAGTTTGATTGATATAGGCACAAAGTAGCTCATAAGCAGATTTTTTATACCACTACTTAAGTCTGTATCGTCTGCCTGATGCTAACAGTTATCCAGATAATTTTAAAAGTTCCTACAAGACATATTGAAACTTTGCTGTTAGAACATTGTTTTGGAAATCAATGAATATACCAACAAATAAATAAATACACTTTGCTTGTTGTTACCATCATTCTGGGTGGCAGAATGAATAGTACCCCCTTCCAGGTATGTCAAATTTTGTAGGATGCTGTAATTGTGTATTTCCTGTGCAAAAATAAAAATATACTATTATTTTATTTTATTTTTTTTCAGGAAGAAAGCGTTATGATCCCCTACACCCTGACTATGTGCCAAGTTTATTCTGTTTCACCCCCAACAGTGATCGTACTCGGGCTGTCAACAAACTGGCAAGATATGTACGATCTCAAGATGTTTTTGAGAAAAGGCTTTCCAACACAAGCAGAGAGATAGCTGCCACAGCTCTTCTGGACCTGCAACAGACTTTTTGCATCAGAGGCAGAGGTGGGTGAAAGACATTTTGGTGTCCGCATCAAAGGACATTTATATTAATAAACGTGCACAGAATAAACTTGTCTATATAAGTTATTTTAAGTACATAGAAAGCACATTGAATGCAAGTAAAGTCTCAACTTTAATGTTTTAAAAAAGGGTTGGGAAAATAAAATGTGGGTGAAATAATGTTCCACTGTCATTCAGTGTAACACTTATATTTATGTAAAATGAAACAACAAACTTATTCTGAGCTGTATTTATTAAAATGTATTAAAAATGATTGTGTTTTAAATGTTTAAACATTTCTTGCTGACAAATGGGTAACCCAGGATAGTGGCAAAGTTAAAAAATGTAAAATTACAAGTGTTTAGTCTTTTAATATCTCATAAAAGGATTGTTTTTGTAAATATGCCTGACATTTTAGTGGGTGTCTTCTATAAATCATGGTAAAAATGTGTGATTTGGTTTTTTGCTTAGAAAAAAAACCCTTTTTTTTTTAAACAGGACACATTCGAATGTACTGAAAAAACAACAATTCAAAGCTGTATTACACATAGTTTGGTGCTTGAAAACCCTTTTTTGTCTTTGACCCAGGTACAGACTGTTGAGGTCCAAGGCACTGAGGTCCAGACAGAGATGACACAGTGATGTTACCTCTTTACAAGATCAGTTTAAGTCTTTAAACACTGAATGTCAATCAGTTAGAGATAAAGTTCACAATTTAGAATGCGAGTTAAATCATCGTACCCTTGACCCTTCCCAGTTTGATGACAGCAAAATTAAATATTTCACCGGATTATCCAATTTACAGACATTCATGCTAGTGTTCACCTTATATTTCATCAGTTTTTCCTAATACTGCAAAACAGTCTCTAATGGCTACTCAGGAACTACTTCTTACACTCATGAACCTGCGCCTCAATCTGTCTGAGGAATTTTTGGGCCACCTCTTCTGGATTCATCAGTCAACTGTATCATGAATTATTGGACGTTGGATAAATGTCATGGCAAGCAGGCTTCATCCCCTAATATTGTGGCCAGAAAGAGAAGACTTAACACGCAGCTTACCAATGTGTTTTCGGACAATTTTAAGAACTGCGTAATTTACTGCTTTGAGGCGTTTATTGAGCATCCTTCAGATCTAACAGCTCGAGCTCAAACATGGAGCAACTACAAACAACTCAACACTATAAAGATTCTTATTCCAATCACTCCACAAGGAAGCACCTCCTTTGTGTCAAAGCCCTGGACATGTCATAGACAAACACGTTTCTGAACACAGTGGGATACTTGACAAGCTCTTGCCATGGGACTTGGTACTGGCTGACCGGGGTTTTACCGTAGAGGACAGTGTTGGCTTGTTCTGTGCAGAATTGGTAACACCACCATTCACACAAGGGAAGAAACAGCTTAGCCGCAAAGACATTGAATCAGCTCGAGAAATTTCACGTGTGGGAATACATGTTGAAAGAGTAATTGGAATGTTGAGGCAGAAATACACAATTCTGGGCTCAACTCTACCTGTAAGCCTCATTAGAGTTGGCAAAGAGGACAGCCTTGTAGATAAGATTGTGTTAAAGGGGTCATATGATGTTGCTAAAAAGAACATTATTTTGTGTATTTGGTGTAATGAAATGTGTTTAAGGTTCAAAAAACACATTATTTTCCACATACTGTACATTATTGTTTCTCCTCTATGCCCCGCCTTTCTGAAACGTATGGACAGAAATTGGAACAATTGTCAGTTGTTGGGAATACGAGTATAAAAAGCTAACAAGCTTTGGATGGAATGCCAATAAGGAGGCTCAGGGTATGGGTCTAAGTGACATCAATATTGCTCCTACTGTGGCTATGCCAGCAGTACCTCCTTGGCTTTTCCTTATGCCTTCAGTTGATCTTCAGTTACATGAAGAAAAGCATAATAAGGAAACAACATTTGTTTAGCTCATCTGGCTAAACAGGCTTTGAAACATTCTCAAATTGAGGTTGAAGTGGCATTAAGTAAAACATAACTTAAAAAAAAGTATAATAGCAAATGAAATAAGGAAGAAATGGCAGAAGGAGTGGAAAAGTGGATTAAAAGGTAGACATTTGCATTGCATTCAAGAAAAGGTTGGTGTAGAAAGAAGAAGAAAAGAGGAAAGAGAATGTATTAATTTCAAGAAGGCGTATTGGACATTGTTTATTAAACCAAGCTTTGCATAGAGTAGGGAAGCATGAAACCGGAAATTGTGAAAAATGTGGTCAAGCAGAAACAATAGAACATGTACTCATTAAATGTGAGGCATATGAAAGAGCAAGATTTCAATTAATTCAAGCTTTAAATTCTTTGGGAATAAATAATTTGACACTTCAGATTTTATTAGGAGATAGACCAAAGCAATCTATAATTTATCAATTATTTGTCTGTTTGAAAGAAACAGGATTGATTAATAGAATTTAGGGGTTTTTTAGTTCTCGTTTCAGACTTTTCTACTATTATGCGCTTCACACTCCTTTCCAGTAGGTGGCGGGAATGCACCTTTTAAGGGGATCTGCCAACCGCCATTAAACTCCAGAAGAAGAAGTAGCGTATGAATGGCCCTGCGTCTCAATATTCATACTATCCATCCTAAATAGTATGTGAGATTAGAATAAGTGTGTCCCAAAGCATAGTATGTTGAAAAGAGTATGCCAAAAGTCCCCAGATGGTCTACTATTTCAGGTTGATTTTTGAAGTGTGGATCCGTGCACAGACTAATGGTTAAAATTGCCCATAATCCATTGCGCTTTGGCAAAGGATTCAATCCAGAACTACAAACACGAATAAAACGTGTTAGAAAAACTACAAACGTGGTGGATGCGTGCGAAAGAACAGTCCTTTAAAGATGCAATTGTGTGACGTGATAGTATGTCCCAAAGCTTGCCTACTCTTCTACTACACACTCAAAAGTGTGTACTTTTTCTTCACCGAAAGAGTACATACTTTAAGGGCGTAGTATAAGTAGGCACATTGAGCCGCAGCATGGGACTTTTATTTTACTTCGGTAATGTGACGTCATAAAGCTGCGCCGCGCTCTTCATCTGTTGTGATTCACCTGAAGGAAGCTTTGTGGTTTTAAGTATTGAAATCAATGCAAACTGTTCTGTCAATTTAAACTTTTTTACAAGCTATGGCCCGGTTTCACAAACAGGGCTTAGCTTAAGCCAGGACTAGGCCTTAGTTAAATTAAGATATTTAAGCAACTTTTACAAAAATGCCTTAGAAGAAAACATTACAGGTGTGCATCTTGACACAGAACAATGACACTGACATATTTTAAGATATGTCAGAGCAAGACAATGGCACTGACATATTTTAAGATATGTCAGAGCAAGATATTTTCAGTTGAGAGCTCAAACATGCATTTTAGTCTGGGACTAGCTTAAAACGTTACGGATGTGACAGAGCTGAAGCCTCCTGACATCATAAATCTGGCCATTACAAAACCATTACAAATCCTGAACTTGTAGCCTTTCAGACTTTTGGACAAGAGGTCAATCGATTTGGCGCACTCCAATATGTACTAGCATCTTTGTATTTTCAGTTTCCGCTTGGAGGTTGGGTCCTCCCATTTTTGCTGTATGGCTGTACACGGAGTGCTCATGTTTTGTTCCGGGTGGTGGAGGCCTGTGTTCCAGGGAGGTCCTGCTCAAAACTCCTTCTAGGAGCACCACAAAATGCCACGAAAATAACTTTCGAATCATATACTGTCGGAATTTGCAAACTGTATTCACACTGTGGGACAGAACTCCATGCCTGGAACTTGTAGCCTTTCAGGCTTTTGGACAAGAGGTCAATCGATTTGGCGCACTCCTATATGTACTAGCATCTTTGTATTTTCAGTTTCCGGTTGGAGGTTGGGTCCTCCAATTTTTGCTGTATGGCTCACTTTTTACCTTTGGAAATTAGGAAAGTTTGCCTTCAGTGACCGCTCTCTCTTGCGACAGATTGAAACGGAACTTTAACTCCGGGTTTTGATTGTGCATGTTATCGGCCTGCTCTGCGTGTTCAAGCTGTGTTCCCCAGCAACAGGCATGGCTAAAACAAACAAAGGACACTCTAAGCCAGGGGTGTCCAAACTGTGTCCTGGAGGGCCAGTGTCCTGTAGAATTTCGCTCCAGCCAGCTCCAACAGACCTGACTGGAAGTTTCTAGTCTGCCTGGTGAGACCTTGATTAGCTGCTTCAGGTGTGTTTCATTGGGCTTGGAGCTAAGCTCGGCAGGACAAGGACCCTCCAGGACTAAGTTTGGATGCCCCTGCTCTAAGCCTACCGCTAGGCTTAACCCTAACTTTACCCTCAAGAGGTTTTCTCAAGTCCGTGCGAAAAGTGAGGCTCCGTTTCGCGCGTGAAATTTGGGCACTTATGAAAACCGCGACCAGCCCGAAGCAGTCCATCACAGCCGCCCGGCTAGCTCAGTCGGTAGAGCATGAGACTCTTAATCTCAGGGTCGTGGGTTCGAGCCCCACGTTGGGCGTACCTTATGGCTCTCTCGCCCTTCCCAACGGGTCTCGGTCTCCAATGAGTCTCTTGACCTCAGTTTGCTGACGCAGGACACGTGTTGCGTCTAATCTGAGTGGCACGCACAGCGTTGATTTTTTGTCACCGCAAACCAGAGGAGGTTACGCCGCAGGTCTTACGCCGCCTGCTGGACAATCTCACAGTGGCTGTCATTGTGAGATTGGACGAGAGCCAATCGCTGAGCTCGCTCTCCATTGTGAGATTTGAGAGCCAATTGCTGAGCTCGCTCTCCATTGTGAGATTTGAGAGCCAATCGCTGCTCTGTGAGATTGGATGACGACACTGGTGACGGAGTCTATTCTGACGAGCGTGCAATATTATCATCGAGCAATGTAAGTAATCATTTTTCTTATCGAGCAATGTAAGTAATATTTTTTCTTTGTTTCAGTTAACCATGTACTTAATTGGTTGTTGTGGTGGGCGATATGACGGCTTATATCTCGACGATGATATCTTGACGTGTCTATCGTTAGGGATTTAGCTAAATCGTTTATTTCGCTGTATGTATTATTACTACTTACAGTTATTGACACATAATGTAAGAATGAACATGTATTAATGAATACAAATAAAGAGCGGAATATGCTTGATGTCAAATAAAGTTATTAAGCACATTAAGCACAGTATGCAAGGAATAAGAACATAGCGGAGGCGCGCACGCGCACAGACAGTATGTTAATTATAGGTGTTAATTATAGGACCTAAAAACTCTGCATATAATAACCTAGAACACTCCCTAAGACTTGATGGCTGCTCTGTCAATTCTTTGTCATCAGTTAGGAACCTAGGTGTGCTATTTGATAGCAATCTTTCGTTAGAAAGCCACGTTTCTAGCATTTGTAAAACTGCATTTTTCCATCTCAAAAATATATCTAAATTACGACCTATTCTCTCAATGTCAAATGCAGAAATGTTAATCCATGCGTTTATGACCTCAAGGTTAGATTATTGTAATGCTTTATTGGGTGGTTGTTCTGCACGCTTAATAAACAAACACCAACTGGTCCAAAATGCAGCAGCTAGAGTTCTTACTAGAACCAAGAAGTATGACCATATTAGCTCGGTTCTGTCAACACTGCACTGGCTACCTATTAAACATCAATTTTAAAATCTTGCTAATTACTTATAAAGCCCTGAATGGTTTAGCACCCCAGTATTTGAACGAGCTCTTGTTACATTATAGTCCTCCACGTCCGCTGCGTTCTCAAAACTCTGGCCATTTGATAATACCTAGAATATCAAAATCAACTGCGGGCGGCAGATCCTTTTCCTATTTAGCGCCCAAACTCTGGAATAACCTACCTAACATTGTTCGGGAGGCAGACACACTCTGTCAGTTTAAATCTAGATTAAAGACCCATCTCTTCAACCTGGCTTACACATAACACACTAATACGCCTCTAATATTCAAATCCGTTAAAGGATTGTTAGGCTGCATTAATTAGGACAACCGGAACCGGGAACACTTCCCATAACACCCGATGTACTTGCTACATCGTTAGAAGAATGGCATCTACGCTAATATTAGTCTGTTTCTCTCTTATTCCGAGGTCACCGTTGCCACCAGATCCAGTCTGTATCCAGATCAGATGGTCACTGCAGTCACCCGGATCCAGTACATATTCAGACCAGATGGTGGATCAGCACCTAGAAAGGACCTCTACAGCCCTGAAAGACAGCGGAGACCAGGACAACTAGATGAGCCCCAGATACAGATCCCCAGTAAAGACCTTGTCTCAGACGGCCACCGGGACAAGACCACAGGAACCAGATGATTCCTCTGCAAAATGTGACTTTGCTAGCCTGAAATTGAACTGCTGGTTTTGTCTGGTCAGAGGAGAACTGGCCCCCCGACTGAGCCTGGTTTCTCCCAAGGTTTTTTCTCCATTCTGTCACCGATGGAGTTTTGGTTCCTTGCCGCTGTCGCCTCTGGCTTGCTTAGTTGGGGACACTTCATTTCCAGCGATATCGTTGACTTGATTGCAAATGATTGCAAAGATACTATTTAAACTGAACTGAGCTGGATGATGACATCACTGAATTCAATGATGAACTGCCTTTAACTGAAAAATGAGTGTTTACTATTGTCACTTTGCATTATTGACACACTATTTTCCTAATTAATGCTGTTCAGTTGCTTTGACACAATCTGTATTGTTAAAAGCGCTATATAAATAAAGGTGACTTGACAGTGATACATTTTTTTCAGAATTGTTTGATGAATAGAAAGTTCCAAAGAACAGCGTTTATAAAAAAAATATTTTGTAACATTACAAATGATTTTACTGCCACTTTTGATCAATATAATGCACCCTTGTTGAACAAAAATATCATTGTCTTATAAAATTGTACAATATAGCGTCTTTTTTCACAAATTATTATTAACCGCACAAAGCATTTAAATATTGATTAAATAATAATGTCCACCAAATCAGTGGTGGCTACTGTAGTGGTACTATATACCACTGAAAAATATGGCTTCTTGAACTGTCAGAATAAATAAATCAATACATAATTAAATAAAAATCTATTGGTCTATCTGTCTACCATCTTTCTTTCCTTTAGAAAAACTCATATACGCACATCTGATTTTAAATAAAGGGCTTTTTAACATAAATAGTATTACAAAAATCTCTGACAGACGGAACATTTTCATAGAAACCAGATTTATTTTTTATAAAGCTTAGAAATGTTTTATAAAGCTAAAGAAATGTTTCATCAGATATTGACTTTGCTTTCATCTTGCATATGAGTCCTGCCTACGAAGACTTCAATGTCAGCACTCTTAATACAGCTTATAGAATCACTTTTTGATCTTAATGTATCAGACAGACTGCTGATGCAGCCTTTCAAAACACACAGGAGCCTCGGTGCCAGTGAACGCAATGATGTCTGAAGTTTCAACAATGATGGAAAATATGTAAACACCTGAGCCCTTCTTCATTTCTGTCCTTCAAAATATTATTCCTGTGGGAACGGTTTGGTCATTTCTGAGCCTGGCCGGAGCTGGAGAGGCTGACTCATGCAGGGAGGGGCCTGAAACCAGAGGCTACTGGCTGCTTTTGACTGACAGTAAAAAAAGCAGCCAATGTCAACACCACCGCACTCATCTAATGTGCTGATTAACCCTTAATGCACTAACTAAACACCTGGTTGCTGTGAGAGTTACAGGTATGCTTGCACATTTTCAAATAGACTTCAAGAATTTGTCTACTACAAGTGCAAAATTTGCTTTATATGTTTACTAAGACCACAATAAGCAAGCATCTGAGTCAGCTGATATTTCAACTGCTTTTTAAACCATTGCTACAAGTGTTTACATACCTGTTAAAAGGTGTTCTCGCACCTCAAAGTCTAGACCACATTTTAGGAGTTTACTGGTAACTCTCACTTC
>NW_015633176.1:0-3141 GCF_001515625.1 Sinocyclocheilus rhinocerous | reverse complement strand
AAAATAATTTGACTCTGTTACGTTCTGTAATGTTCATAAATACCGTCAGATAGACATTAATATTATTGTTATTGGTAACGTTACATCACAAATGTCTTGTTACATTTGTAAATTCCAGATCACAAAGAAGCTGGCTGGCCATGGACGGGGGACAGCACTCTGGTTAACCTCCATTGGAAATGAGGTTGGCCAGATAGTGACCAGTGTGCTGTCAGTGCAAGAGGGGCCGGGACTGGACAGGATGGTGACCGAGCGGTACCAGCGGTACCGCCAGGCTGCCATTCCACCCCCAGTGCTGCTTTATGTGGACTGTGGCTGCTAGGGAGCAACGGGAGCAACGAGCAAGCTGCAGACCAGGTTCGGCGAGTGGCCAGACCTTCACATACGGCTGGACATCTGGCACTTTATGAGGAGGATGGCCGTGGGCTGCACCACCGATGCCCATCCCCTCTACCCCACCTTCATGGGATGCCTGTCTGCCTGCATCTTTGAGTGGGATGCTGGAGACCTCAGCCTGTTGCGGCAGGCAAAGAGGAAACAGCTGATGCAGGAGGGTGTGCCAGCTCTTACTGACATCCTGGTGGACAGGAGCATCAGTAAAAAGGAGCTGAGCCTTTACTGCAGCAGGAGGACACGAGGTGAGGAGGCCACCATCCGCCTCATTGAGAGGCTGCTGCAGGAGCTGGGGGGGGCAAATGGGAGGGACCTTATGGGTGTGCCACTGCTGGATGAGGTGCGCATGGAGCACATCTGACGTGTGCAGAAACGCCATGTCAGGTGCATCCAGGACGTGCCGGGTGTGCCTCTCTACACTGAGGTAGGCACCACCACAAAGGCAGGGGTCACCCTGACCAGGTATCGCTGTGCCAGAGGGTCCACATCCCTGGAGTCTTTCCACTGCCACTTAAACAGGTTCATTCCAGGTTGGTGTCTCACATGTATGATGTTTTAAATAATTTCAATTTCTGTTATTCATATTGAAAGGCTTGTCATTTTTATTGGTATATTTTTTATTCTTCTAGGAACCAGTGCAAATGCACTGAATTTTCAGCTGTACCTGCTAGAAGGCTTGAATAGGTGGAATCAGGATCGGGCGGCTGCATCAGTGACCAGCGAACCAGCGTCCCTTCTCACCTACTCCGGTGATATGGCCCACTGCGTCAACACCAACAGCCTGAAGGTGTTTGGTCGGCCTTTTGTGCCAACTTTCAGGCCACCTGCTGAATACACTGGTTTGTCATCCCCTTATCTGGTTACATAATACTTTTGGTTTGTGGGTTTTCAATTATCTCTTTGAAAAAGAGTCTTTTCTTTTATTATTCTCATCAACAAACCCAACCATGGAAGTCTGATTAAAGTTGCATTCTATCTGTATGGAATGTTTGAAATAGAATTAGTCATGTGTGTACAGTATTAGTCAAAGTTTAGACACATGACTATTTAATGGTTTTGAAAGGCTTATTAAGCCTGCATTCATTTAATCAAAAAGACAGAAAAAAACTGTAATTTTCTATTTGATTTCTAATGCTGTTCTTTATTTAACTTTTTATTCATCAATGAATCCTGAAAAAAGTATCATATATTATATAAAAACAGACATTAAGCAGCACAACTGTTTCCAACATTGGTAATAAATCAGCAAATTAGAATTATTTCTGAAGGATCATGTGACACTGAGGACTGGAGTAATGATGCTGAAAATTCAGCTTTAATCACAGAAATAAATTCAATTTTAAGGTATATTAAAATAGAAACCAGTTATTTTAAACTGTACTAACATTTCACAATATTACTGTTGTTTTCTGTATTTTTTAATCAAATAAATGCAGGATTGATGAGCATAAGAGACTTCTTTCAAAAACATTAAAAATAGTAATGTGTCCAAATTTTTGACTGGTCCTGTATGTGTGCGTGTTCTTTTATTTTAATTTTTTTTCATAGGAGAGCTGCTTGGTGTTGACTACCTCCTGAGTCAAACTGGACAGCCCCTGGTAGTGGACCCCGACTCAGAAGAGACAGAGAACATGCTGGAGGATGTGGATGAAGGCGAGGATGAAGAAGACGAGGGCTTCGGGGAAGACCATGACATTACTGTCAAGTCTTACCGATGACCCAAGCTTCTCTGTCTCCTCCCATTTTCTGCCCTCCTCTGAGTCTCTCTCCTCCACCCAGCCTGCTGCCCCCTCTGCCCAGCCTGCTGCCTCCTCCACCCAGCCTGCTGCCCCCTCTGCCCAGCCTGCTGCCTCCTCCACCCAGCCTGATGCCCCCTCTGCCCAGCCTGCTGCCTCCTCCACCCAGCCTGATGCCCCCTCTGCCCAGCCTGCTGCCTCCTCCACCTTGGCTGATGCCCCCTCTGCCCAGCCTGCTGCCTCCTCCACCTTGGCTGATGCCCCCTCTGCCCAGCCTGCTGCCTCCTCCACGCCAGGTGCATCAGCATCTCCTGATGAGTCTGTGGTATGTAAATACCTTGTTATATGTGCACTCAGACTGATTTATATACATGACTGGATTGCTCATGACATCATAAATAAACAAAGCCAATCCACCACGATATTAGTATTCCCTAATATTCGGTCACATTCTTTTGAACAGGAAATCATCTGATTTTACTGAATCAGCGTATTTATATCTTGCTGGAAAAAAATAGATTTTTATTCGTTAAATCTTTATCACAGCAGTGAATATTAGTTGAAGGACAAGGCACTTTAACATTTGTATTACAAATATCAAAATGATTCTTATAAAATCTGAATACAGATTTATGTTTTGTAAGACATACACATAAAATTTAACTTGCCATGTTCAGTTATTCACTGTGGTTATGTAATTATGTTTTATGTAATATTGTTGAAATTCATACCGTAACTTAAAATGCAAACTGTTATGCTAGGGAAAAAAAGGAATTTGAGCTGACCTGAAGCTTTTTAACAGTTTCTGAGATTTCCAGGAGTCTGAAGTTGACGCTTGTCAACAAAACGACATCTAGAAATATGTATATATGTATTTGTTTTTTGTCCCACTTAACCATCCTCATAATGTTGCTCATTTCTGGGGGGGGGTTTTGTTGTTGTTTTTTTCCCAGGCTTTGGATAGTGCTGGTGTGCCAGGGATGGACAGAGTGGACAGCCTGGCGGAGTATCT
>NW_015633175.1:58271-61255 GCF_001515625.1 Sinocyclocheilus rhinocerous | reverse complement strand
TGAAGCTCTAACATGACGTGCTGTGCATAGAACTTGTAACACACTAGAAAAGCTCTTTCTGCATTGCAAATAAGATTTCATTTGATAAGTAAGAAACATTCTTCATGTGGGCAAACTCTGCTCTTGACATTGCATGAACCTACTTTCTCTCACTTTGAAAAAAGCTTTGCAGCATATGTGGGCTTGCATTCTCTTCGTTTGCTTTGAAGCACTAACACAGCATTGGTGCTAAATGGAAGCCTTAAACTAAGCAGTCTGTGCACTGAAGCTCTGACATGACTTGCTGAGCATAGAACTTGTAACACACTGAAAAAGCAATTTCTTCATTGCAAATAAGATTTCATTTCATAAGAAACATCCTTCATGTGGGCAAGCTCTGCTCTTAACATTGCATAAACTAACTTTCTCTCACTGGGAAAGAAGCTTTGCAGCACATGTGGGCTTGATTTCTCTTCGTTTGCTTAGAAGCATTAACACAGCATTGGTGCTCATCGAAGTCCTAAACTAAACAGGCTTTTCACTGAAGCTGTAACATGACTTGCTGTACATAGAAATTGTAACACACTGAAAAAGGTCTTTCTTCATTGTAAATAAGATATCATTTCATAAATATGAAACATCCTTCGTGTGGGCAAGCTTTTCTCTTAACATTGCATGAACCTACTTTCACTTTGAAAAAAGCTTTGCAGCAAATGTGGGCTTGCTTTCTCATCATTTTCTCAGAAGCACTAACACAGAATTAGTGCTCATAGAAGCCCTAAACTAAGTACGCTGTGCATTGAAGCTCTAACATGACATGCTGTGCTTAGAACTTGTAACACACTGAAAAGGCTCTTTCTGCATTGTAAATAAGATATAATTTCATAAGTAAGTAACATCCTTCATGTGGGCAAGCTCTGCTCCTAACATTGCATGAACCAACTTTCTCTCACTGGAAAGAAGCTTTTCCTTGTGAGGTTGCTTTCTCTTCGTTTACTTAAAAGCACCAACACAGCATTAGTGCTCATAGAAGCCCTAAACTAAGCAGGTTGTTCACTGAAGCTCTGACATGACTTTCTGTGCTTAGAAGCACAAACACAGCATTATTGCTCATAGAAGCCAAAAACTATGCAGGCTGTGCTCCGAAGCTCTGACATGACTTGCTGTGCATAAAACTTGTAAAACACTGAAAAGACTCAATCTGCATTGCAGCACATGTGGGCTTGCTTTCTCTTCATTTACTTAGAAGCACTAACACAGTAATGGTGCTCATAGAAGCCAAAAACTATGCAGGCTGTGCTCTGAAGCTCTGACATGACTTGCTGTGCATAAAACTTGTAACACACTGAAATGGCTCAATCTGCTTTGCAAATAATATATCATTTCATAAGGAAATAACATCCTTAATGTGAGCAAGCAATGTTAAGAGCAAAGCTTGCCCACACGAAGGATGTTTATTATTTATGAAATGATATCTTAGTTACAATGCAAAAAGAGACTTTTTAGTGTGCTACAAGTTCTATGCACAGCAAGTCATGTCAGAGCTTCATTGAACAGCCTGCTTAATTTAGGGCTTTTTTGAGCATTAACGCTGTGTAAGTGCTTCTGAGTAAATGAAGAGAACGCAAGCCCACATGTGCTGCAAAACTTCGTTGCCAATGAGAGATAGTTGGTTTATGCAATGTTAAGAGCAGAGCTTGCCCACACGAAGGATGTTTCTTACTTATGAAATCTTATTTGCAATGCAGAAAGAGCTTTTTCAGTGTGTTGCTAGTTCTATGCACAGCAAGTCATGTCAGAGCTTCAATGCACAACCTGCTTGGTTTAGGGCTTTTATGAGCACTTGTGCTGTGTTAGTCCTTCTAAGCAAATGAAGAGAAAGCAAGCCCACATATGCTGCACAGCTTTTTTCACAGTGAGAAAAGTAGGTTCATGCAATGTTAAGAGCAAAGCTTGCCCACACGAAGGATGTTTCTTATTTATGAAATTATATCTTATTTACAATGCAAAAAGAGACTTTTTAGTGTGTTACAAGTTCTATGCAAAGCAAGTCATGTCAGAGCTTCAGTGCACAATGTTAAGAGCAGAGCTTGCCCACATGAAGGATGTTTCAAACTTATGAAATGAAATTTTATTTGCAATGCAGAAAGAACCTTTTCAATGTGTTACAAATTCTATGCACAGCACGTCATGTTAGAGCTTCAATGCACAACCTACTTGGTTTAAGGTTCCATGAGCACTAATGCTGTGTTAGTGTTTTTGAGCAAATGAAGAGAAAGCAATCCCACATATGTGTAGAGTCTGCTTAGGATCACCGAGAGTCATGGGGGCTTTATGTCTCAGAGACCCTTTCAGCCTTTTTTTACATTTGCATATAAATTACAGTCCTGGCCCCAGATTCTACAGTTATATGGGTGCCAAATTACCAATGGTCTTTCCCCCATTATCAAGAAGATGGTAACCAGATCAACTCTCTGGTCTCCCCATCGACTTCAAACACATTCCAATGTCCTCAGTCCACAGTCATCACAGTACCTGGCACCAGATGTCTGATGGCCAGCGAACTACCCCCCATGCTCGCAATACACATAATACACACACATAAAGACATTTTCTTTATTTAGACTATAATTAATCAGTTACAGTTGTATCATGTGTTGTTTGTATGTTTCCCTATTATATTAGCCTAGTTACAACTCTTTATTTGTATTAGTTAGACTCTCAATGCTTATATTCAGGTATATGAGTGTATCTCTGCTTTAAGATCTTCTAGATGTTTCGTTCTTGGTATCAAAATGATCTGCTCTTTATTCCTCAAACAATGATGTACACTATGTGATCGTGAAATGCATCATACTATTTGTACCATATTTTGGGTAAAACTGCACCAATATTCCAGACCAGCAATAAACATGCAAATGGACCATAAACAAGAGACAAAGAAAGTTTCTCCCGCTCAAAATGCATGCCTCTGATTGGCCATTCCACCCAAAAGGTGGGTGTGG
>NW_015633175.1:56890-58207 GCF_001515625.1 Sinocyclocheilus rhinocerous | reverse complement strand
ATTTAGATGCGTGTTTAAGTTTGAGCCCCTTTTAAGGTGATTTTTGATTCTTTGATGATTCTTATTAGGTTGTGGTTAATTGATGTGAAATACTGCCATTCTTTTGCTCTTCTCTCTCACTTCCTTACTTTTCTTCATTCTGTATATATGTGTTTTGCTTAGTCTTGTTGTATGTTAGCTGTAATTTCATTTATTAAATCAAATATTTGTAATCTTGATTCTGCTACAGTTAATTCTAAGGTCTAATCTAAATATTTATTATCAATTATAACCAGTTATAATTATTTATATACATTTCCCTTTTGAGCTAATTTGCTACATATTTGGCGGAGAATGCAGGCAACATTCAAACTTTGTTTGTGAGCAAACTCAACAGCCTCTATTTGTCTGACATTTAGTCACTGTTAATTGTTAAAGTAATCTGCAGTTGTATTTGATTGTATTGCTAGATTGAAGTCATTGCGTATTCCAATTTCATTCAACGAGACAATCTCACTCCCTTAGGTTTAACCATTAGAGTAGCTAACTAATGCATGCCCAGAACTCCTGCCACACATCATTGTGCAGTTAAGTTGCACAAACTGTAAGAATCTGTTGGGACCTAAGTCACATTGTTCTTGTGATTGCTGCAATAAATTGTCCATTAGAATGAGAGTAATCTCACACTAAACGCGGTCAGTTTTAAGCATACTTTATTATCTTTTATTACTTTTATAATTTTTGTTTTGTTTTGTTCCCTTTTTTTATTTATTTTTTTTTGTTTTTTGATCAGGTTTCCCTCCCCCTGTTCTCTCTCACTTTACAACTCACTTATTTAAATTTAGTTTAAACAGTGTTTGAATTAAAATTTAAAGTTAATTTCTGTATTCTGGTCATTTGTGTTTACCTATAGGTAGCACTCCCTCTAGTGCTTAGTTGGTGAAGCGACGGTTGCCTCCACGGCGGATCACAGTGAGCTGTCACGGGATCCTGACTGGATCACCTTAATCGATCACTAAGCCTAGCCCATAGAATACTAACCCATCCAGCTAGCAAAACTCCAAAATCAGGTTTCTCCTCAATCTTTAAGGTAATTAGCCTGCTCCTGCTATCCCAGCAAGGCCAACACACTGGATGTTATGACCCAGCAGTACCCTCTACTCTGTAGGCCCTGTCAAAATCCCTAACAGCAGTCAAGTCAAGTCAAGTCACCTTTATTTATATAGCGCTTTTAACAATACAGATTGTGTCAAAGCAACTGAACAGCATTAATTAGGAAAATAGTGTGTCAATAATGCAAAATGACAATAGTAAACACTAATTTTCCAGTTACAGACA
>NW_015633175.1:50615-54803 GCF_001515625.1 Sinocyclocheilus rhinocerous | reverse complement strand
TAGCCAAAGTCTCTGACACATACGGCCCCCAGGTTAAGGGGGGCTTACAACTGAATGATGTCACAACAACAGACCCCATACTAGCACTGTGGGCAGACAATTCAGCCATCAGCCTCTCACAGTTCAATGCTCTCAAACAGCACACAACGAACATTCATTTTGCTAACAAGCGCACACGATTCCCTTTGAATCCCTGCCCGTCAACTATGGGGATTGCCAAGAGCATCTGTGCCCTGAACTTGAAGTGGAATGACAGATGTCTAATCCATTACTTCCTGGTCCTTCCAGACGCACCGCATGATGTCTACATGACATTCTGATTCGCCTCAGGGCTTATGTGGACATGGTCAATGAAGTGATATGGGCTCCAATGACCTCACAGTCACCCACGGTTCCTGTCAACCTTGAGAACCTCCTTTCAGGCCAAACCATCCCTGAGGCCTGCACGCTAATCAATGAAAAAGAGACTGTAGTACCAGCTTACACCAAAGGGGTCGCTGTTCGACTCAACCTGCGAAGCGGCCAAGCTCTCAGCCACACCCTAGGCTTCTTCCAACCTTCACCCGAATGTGGGGAACTGGGCCTCACTTTGGAAGCCACACCCCTCGTTGAAGTGACATCTCGGGCAGTCTACATCTTGTTCAATAACTGCACGGCAACGGATGTCAGAGTGCCTAAGGCGTACCGTCTGGGTTGGCTAGTGAGTTATGACTTCCATGACTTTGAACTAATTCTACCAATAATTGGACCCATCTCAGATTCAATGATTCCAGAAGAAAGCTCAGGCCACACAGTGTCAACAGCACCCTTCAAGATCATCACCATAACCTCAGTCATGCCAGTGGTCAAGGAGCAGGTGTGTAGAACAGAACTAACAGAAGACCAACACTTTGCCGTGTACACGGTCTCTAACCACTCCACCTGCATAAATGACAGCGTGACTGCACCTCTGACCGCCCACGGCACAGAGGAATTAATGACAGAAGAGCCATACCCAGGTTTTGAGACACAAGTCCAGCAAATTCTGAAAGATGCTGATGCCATACAGGAGGATGCAGACCGCCACAAACTCCGTCAAGTCCTGTACAAATACAAGGAATCATTTGCCAAGGACTCTTTAGATTGTGGCCTCACTAACCTCCATGTTGTGCGTGTCCCAACGCACCCAAAAGCTCCACCCACTTTTGTCAAGCAATACAAGATCCCCCTTGAATCGTACGAACCCGTACAGGAGATCATCAACTCTATGCTTGAGAAGGGTGTCATTCGTCCGTGTAACAGCACCTACTCTGCCCCCATCTGGCCTGTCATCAAATCAAATGGCAAGTGGTGGCCAACCATCGACTATAGGAAACTGAATCAACAGGTGCCATTGTCGCGATGGCCTATGACCCAGCTGGAACAGGAGATACCAAGAATCAGAGGAGCCACAATCTTCTCCACTCTTGATGTGGCCTCAGGATTTTGGACTATACCAGTGCATCCAGATGACCAACACAAGCTGGCTTTCACCTTTTGCAATCGGCAGTACACCTTCACCAGGTGCCCATTCGGCTATGCCAACTCACCAGCCGAATTTAACATCTTCCTCAACAAAGCATGCCCGGATGCCAGGGTAAGAGGGAACTTAATCTATGTTGACGACCTTCTGATGAAACACACGACGGTGACCGATCACCTGAAAGAAATTGACCACGTCCTGCACCAACTGACCGCCGCCGGTGCCAAGATTGCCCTCCACAAAGGACAATGGTGCAAAACCAAGGTCAATTACGTGGGCATACTCATCGGACCACGAGGTATTGAGCCACAAACCAGCCGCATCCAGGCCATTCAGAACATTAAACCACCTGCCAATGTCTCAGAACTCCGAAGTTTTCTAGGCGTGTGCAACTATTCAAGGCAGTTCATTGAGAACTATTCGGACATTGCACGCCCTCTCACTGCCCTTCTGAAAAAGGACTGCCCCTTCGCCTGGACAGATGAATAGCAAAATGCCATGAATGAGCTGAAACAACATCTGTGCATTGCTCCATGTCTGGCTTACCCAGATCCACAGAAGGAGTTCTACTTGGACGCTGGATTCTCCAGCCACTGCCTCAGCGCTGGTATATACCAACGGCATGACCAGGACAAAAGAGTGGTCGCATATGCCAGCAAGACTCTTCTTCCCCCGGAGTGCAAATACTCAGACTGTGAGAAAGCCCTGCTCTGTACTGTATGGACCATCCAGAGATTCTCCAACTACAATCGGAGCACAGAAAGTAACAATCGAGACCTGTCACCAGCCTGTCACATTTCTTAACAGCCAGCGCATCTGCGTCCATACGGATGGTCCATACGGTGTGGTCACAAATGCACGCATAGCCACATGGCTAATGGCCCTCCAGGGGCGCAACGTAGAAGCACGATATGCTCAAAATCACAAGTCGGTGCACGTCGATGGATGTTCCTACAACCACGAGGGCATCCTAAAGGCAGGTGCTGGTGTTCTCTGGCTAAATGATCGACCCTGCCCACCACAACACTTCAAGCTGGGGTCACAATCATCACAATATGCTGAGATAGCGGCTATTCTCATAACCCTGCAGATAGCATCAACCCATAACATCAGAGAACTGCTCATCTGCAAGACTGCCAACTATGCCAGACTTGGCTTCACATGCCATCTTCCAGGCTGGAAGCAAAATGGTTTCAAGACAGCAAACAACAAACCAGTTAAACACCAACACCTGTTCCAGGCATGCGACGACATCACAAGTGAAAATGATATGATCGTCTACTGGAAGAAAGTGAAAAGACACTCTAAGCAACCTGGTCCAGACAAGGACCTCAACGACCAAACAGATGCCCTAGCCAAAGCAGGTGCACTACACGGAGAGTTATGGTCTCCACCAACCCACCCACCCTTAACGTGGCAGACATAACCCGCAGCAAACACACTCAACCCACCAGAATGCTGGCTCCTCAAATCTCCACTAATGACATTGCTGACATGCAAGCCTCTGACTCCTCCATCAAAACTATTCTTCACCACCTCTCTGACCCCTCCAGCCACCCTATCACACCAGATGAACTTGCTGCTGCCCCAAGCCTCAAACGGCTATACCACATAATACACATGCTGCGTGTGATAGACAACATAATGTTTTATGCCCCTGATGACCTCACTGCACCAAGGCTTGTGGTGCCACACTGCCAAAGGGGGGTGATGCTGATGTATGCTCACGACGCACCATGTGCGGGACACCACGGCACAAGAGCCACTTATGAGACACTAAAACAAGTGGCATACTGGCCCGGCATGCAGCAAGATGTGGCAGTGTATGTGAAAGGACGCCTTGTTTGCTGCCAATTCCAACCGGCGAACCCAAACCACAGAGCCCCACTGCAAATGATGAGAAAGCAAGCCCACATATGCTGCAAAGTTTTTTTCAAAGTGAGAGAAAGTATGTTCATGCAATGTTAAGAGCAAAGCTTGCCCACACGAAGGATGTTTCATATTTAAGAAATTATATCTTATTTACAATGAAGAAAGAGCTTTTTCACTGTGTTGCAATTTCTATGCACAGCAAGTCATGTCAGAGCTTCAGTGAACAGCCTGCTTAGTTTAGGGCTTCAGAGCTTGCCCACATGAAGGATGTTTCTTACTTATGAAATGAAATCTTATTTGTTTAGCAAGTTGAACGAGCGTTTCCTTAGAGCAAGATCGCAACCTTCACGTCGGGGCCTTCCGTTTTTTCCCCGATCTCCATTCTGAGCTTTCGAGATCGTGGGATAAACCATATTCGTCCCGACTCTTTAGCCCCTCTGTTTCTAATTACTCGAACATCAAGGGGCTAAATGAGAAGGGATATGGGGCGGTGCCGGCGGTGGAACAGACGCTCGCGAGCTATCTGTCCCCGTCCTCAGCATCGTCCCTGAAGGCCCCGAAGCTTCCCACCAGGCCAGTAAGACTAACATCCAGCCTGTTTGGGAAAACATATATGGCGGCAGGTCAGGCTGGTGCATGTCTGCACACTATGGCGGTGTTGCAGGCGTACCAAGCCGACCTGCTAAAAGACCTGGACGCTAGGGAGGGAGAGGAATCCGACGCAGTCGCCGAACTGCGTCGGGCCACAGATCTGTCGCTTCGGGCCACCAAGGAAAGGGCCAGAGCCATCTGTGGTTGAATCTGTCCGAGTTACA
>NW_015633175.1:48627-50582 GCF_001515625.1 Sinocyclocheilus rhinocerous | reverse complement strand
TGAATTACATCGACGATTGGTTGATTTTAGCTCAGTCAGAGCAGATGGCGGCTCGGCATCGAGATGTCGTCCTTGCACATATGAGAGAACTGGGGTTACGGCTGAACGCCAAGAAAAGTGTACTTTCTCCAATACAGAGAACCACTTACCTAGGCGTGGTGTGGGATTCGACAACGATGCAGGCACAGCTGTCGCCTGCTCGTATCGAAGCATTCTCACAGCCGTCAGAGGAGTGAGAGAAGGCAAGTCACTTACTGTCAGACAGTTTCAGAGACTGTTGGGTCTGATGGCAGCTGCGTCCAACGTGATACCTTTTGGCCTGCTGTACATGAGACCCTTGCAGTGGTGGCTCAGGACCAAAGGGTTTTCCCCCAGAAAGTTGGTTTATGCAATGTTAAGGGCAGAGCTTGCCCACATGAAGGATGTTTGTACTTGTGAAATGAAATCTTATTTGCAATGCAGAAAGAGCTTTTTCAGTGTGTCACAAGTTCTATGCACAGCACGTCATGTTAGAACTTCAATACACAGCCTGTGTGGCGCTCTTCCACTGCGTGGTACGACTCGGCTCGGCTCGCGTTTCCACCAAGGTTATTTTCGTAAACGAAAACTAAAACTAAGAGAAAACGATTGGTCAAAAAACATTTTCGTAAACTGAAATAAAATAAAAAAAATCAAAATAAATGAAAAACTAAAACGAACTAAACTAACAACAGTTATCGCAAAACTAACTGAAATAAAATAATAATTATCAAAAATAAATAATTGTTTTCATAATAATTACGTTCCCACCCCATGGCAGAAAAATATATGAGCTGTGTGTCGGTTTAAGGAAATACCCGTAAATGGCGTATTATGCACGTGAGGTTATCTGACGGAGAGACGCAAAGCAGTTTAAAGCAGAGTCCTGCATGGGTAAACCTGCATCCGCAGTACATAACAGAACATCCGACCCGTTATCCGACAGCAGCACCAATTTAATTCTGTACCCGACCCGTTTGAGATAAAGGCCGCGTCCTGAACCACACCCGCATTAAATAGGCTACTGCATCAGTAAGGCAAAATTATTTATTTTTTCATGTAACACAAGCAATCAAGCCAAAATAGGCATTCTAAGTTGGTGCTTTGAAGAAAAATAGACGAGCAGCGCAACAGAAGAAATATAAGAACGCGCATCCTTCCTGTAAGCACATTTTTTTTTGCCTGCATCTTGTGAACAATCTGCCAGACTGTTTTGAACAAATGTGCAAAAACTACACACTTAATTCTTCATAAATGAAAACAAACGTATTTAGATATGCCTTACTGTTAAGTGCCATTGTGTCTCTCCTTAAACTCTGCAGTGTAGGCTATAGGCCAGTGTTTCCCAACCTAGTCGCGGCACCCTTTGGAAATTTTAACAAACTTGTGGCACCCTACAAAATTACAATGGAGTTTGGATTGGCATCCTGTGGCTGTTTGTGGTATGACGCCCTAAATAAAATCTCACAGGAACCTCAGTTTTTTTCATATCAACTTCAAATTTGGAACGTAACTTATTTATACATAAGGCTTTAATGTTATACCAATTTTAGAGTAAAACCTGTTATGTAAAATATTTATTATAAATACAATTAGGATAAACAAAATTCCACTTTTGCAATAATCTGCTGATTTTCTTTAAAAAGAGACCAACCTTGTGTCTGTACTCCAAAGTGTTCATAAATTACAACAATTTAAGTTTGGATAGTGCACTTTCATGCCTATTTAAAAAAATGGGGGGTGACAGTTAAGGGGTTAAAGCAGAGTCCTGCATGGGTGCTGTTTGGTAAACCTGCATCCGCAGTACATAACAGAACACCCGACCCCTTATCTGACAGCAGCACCAATTTAATTCTGTACCCGACCCGTTTGAGATAAAGACCGCGTCCTGAACCACACCCGCAATAAATAGGCTACTGCATCAGTAAGGCAAAATT
>NW_015633175.1:42947-48617 GCF_001515625.1 Sinocyclocheilus rhinocerous | reverse complement strand
ATCCTAGAAAGCTATTATTATCAGAGGACACGTGAGCATAACGGTTAGCAGATCAATGAATGAGAGGGCAGCGTTACCAGAGTTGCATACCACACTATGTTACAACACAGTAGGGCTATTGTAGACAGAAACAATACTGTACTACATCGATGTTTCCTGTCGGCTCGATTTTTGAGTGGACTTTGCTGTTCCGATTCGCATGAACGGTATACGGGTGGAGCGATTGGGCGGAGCGCACACGCATAGAGCGGGATAATACACAGAGTGTCACACCACGTGAAAGTGAAACCTGAGCGGTGAACTAATTTTCGGCAGCCGAAATTTTGGTGCATCTCTAATTATTGGCGACATCAGAAATGTATATTATATAATATATGCTTTTTTGAACATTTTAGCAATTTAAAAATATTAAAAAAGGATTTTTTACACGGCACCCCTGCTCTCGACAGACGGCACCCCGGTTGGGAAACACTGCTATAGGCTATGTGGCCGTTAGTCCTTTACAGAAACATTAAAAATAAATCTTAAAAATAAAATGATACAGGCTACAGAAAGCGAGCAACCAGTGCTCCCAAGCTGTCATTCACTTCAGCTGCAGCGTGAATGGTTATTGCGCAACGCTGCAAATCGAATGTTGAGGCTCCACCATTATTATTGAATTTCATTAGTCCCACTTATTTGTGCACGTTTGTTCACGGGAAAGTGAGCAATAGACGACAGTTACGGTATCATGATTATGGTTAAATAAGATGAAAGACATAGGCTATAATATAAAGAAATTAGCTACATTTATTTTCAAATTAAATATCACAACACACATTTATCTAGTGCGTTTTACATATAATGGAAGCGCAACTTGTGTAGATTTAAAAAGGCATGACTGCTTCATTTTGGTGTGTATTTGTATTTTACTATCCAATCAATCTCAGCATGCTTTAATCTTGTCGCTAGACGTTTGCATCACTAAGGTTAAATTAGCCTAAGTCTTTCTTTGGCCTGCGCTCTGGAAGTGATCTGTTAAATCTAATAAATTTGAATTACTAAAACTAAAACTGAAACTGAAACTAAACTATATAAAAACTAAATAGAAATGTGTTCACAAAATAAAAACTAAACTAAAACTAACATAATTATTAATGAAACTATTAAAAAAGAAACTAAATTGTATTGCAAATTTGAAAACGATATTAAAATAAAACGAATTTAAAACTGCAAAACTATAATAACCTTGGATTCCACTACAGTTTAGTACCGCTTTAGAGTGGGCGGGATTATTCACAGTGTCTTACACTAATGCTGTGTTAGTGCTTCTGAGCAAATGATGAGAAAGCAAGCTCACATATGCTGCAAACCTTCTTTCCCAGTGAGAAAAAGTTGTTTCATGCAATGTTAAGAGCAAAGCTTGCCCACATGAAGGATGTTTCTAACTTATGAAGTGAAATTTTATTTGCAATGCAGAAAGAGCCTTTTCAATGTGTTACAAATTCTATGCACAGCATGTCATGTTAGAGCTTCAATGCACTATAATACTTGGTACACATACTTGGTTTAGGGCTTTTATGAGCACTTGTGCTGTGTTAGTGCTTCTAAGCAAACGAAGAGAAAGCAAGCCCACATGTGCTGAAAAGCTTCTTTCCCAGTCAGAGAAAGTTGGTTTATGTAATGTTAAGAGCAGAGCTTGCCCACATATGGATGTTTGTACTTGTGAAATGAAATCTTATTTGCAATGCAGAAAGAGCCTTTTCAGTGTGTTACAAGTTCTATGCACAGCAAGTCATGTCAGAGCTTAAGTGCACAGACTGCTTAGTTTAAGGCTTCTATGAGCACTAATGCTGTTGTAGCAAATTAGCTCAAAAGGGAAATGTATATAAATAATTACAGTTAATTATGATTAATTACAATTATTTATATCAGCTGCCAGTAGTAACTGTAGCAGAATTAAATTGCCCTCAACTAATCTGTTCGTCCATCGAACATTCAGTGTAAGTTCTATTACAGAAAATATTTTCATACAGTATTAATGCATTAGAGCATGCAGCGAGGATCAAAATTGTAAAGAGACATTAATTTGCAAGGCAGAATCAGAAACTCATGTAATTTGTTAATAGTTTTATTAACTAAACACTAACACAAACTAGTCTAACAAACAAACAATCACTCATACAAAAGGGCAAATGAGACTTGATGGATGAAACCATCAGGAAAACCAGAGAATGAAGCTATGAAAAGAGTCAGTTAACCACATGTGTGAAACCATCAGCGCCGTTTTAGAACGGGGTCTACAGCTTACACTAAACCTCTGTTTCGTTTAGTTAAATGTACGATATTGCATTGCCTTGGCCTGGAACGAGCGTACGGATTCAGTCTCGGAAGAAAGTCTTGATGGTTTGGAGGTTCGGTGGTGTAGGAGTCAGGATCACCTTCTTCCGGGTTTGAAGAGTGATGAACTCCAAAGATGTTCTGACTCGATGGTGATTGGGAGTTTCTTCCCAGTGGAAAGTGAAAAAGAGCTAAGAGAGACATCAGCGGAGATCCTAGGATCTTTGGTGAATGGAAAGTCAAGACCCGAGGCCTGGCGCAGACTTAGGGTGTCAGAGGGGGAGAAAGGCTGAAATTCCAAGCGGGAGTTTGGAAATACTGGGGAGTCTTATGACCCTTTGTGTGAGAGCATGGTAATTTGAATATGGAACTCGATTGTGTGTTGATGCAAAATTACTAAAGATTCTTAGAACACTAATATATTGCCTATGTACCAATGGCTGTTGTTGCCTCCAGGAGTGGTTGTGGTGCCATGGTGGATGCTGTCAGGTGGTGTGCTGTGGTGATGTAAGCTGTAGCAAGGTACGGGTCCTCAAGCTTGTGTAGCAGGTGTCGAGGCAGTGTCACCTGTCATCCTGAAGTGATTTGGTCTGAGTCAGATGGTTGTTTGTAGGTGTTATTAGCCAGTAGGCTATCCGTGGTACCCGCGGTGTGGAACAGCCAGGTTGGACTCTCACTGGTGAGAGTGCAGGTGGTTCCTGGGGTGGCAGGGAATTGTTATATAGATTTTGTAGTGTGAAGAGAGTTTCAGACTGACCTAGTGATGGCGCCAGGAGGGCAGCAGGTGGTTGTTAGCCCTCTGTGTAGCTCGCAACGTTGTTTGGGCATGTAGGCCCGTTGCTCCATCCAACGTTGTCTGGCTGCTTCTGGGGTGTCGACTGGTTTTAAGGGATGCTCCTCCCTTGGAGGGGTCTGATGCTGTGTTGCGTCAGGCAAGGAGTCACAAGTTTGTCCTTCACAGTACTCATCCGTTGAGTTTTGTTCAAGGAGCTCTTTTGCTAGTGTCAGCAGCTCCTGTAACTCAGAAGAAGGCGTGTCCAGCTGTCCTTGTGCAGCATCCTTTTGGCACCTGTGTGAAGGGACTGTCGTTGGACATACCGTGGGGTTCGCAGGATGAGGATGGCCTTTTCCATGGTTTATGCCAGTGGTTGGTCTGGGAGTTGGGTCTGTTGTCGGCTCTATCCTCCGCTGGCTAGTGGCTTTCTGTAGAAGGGCCTTGCATTGTGGCAATGCTGGGTGCCTTCTGGTGCCTGCTTTGGATTCTGAGTTGTGAAGTTCAGAATCAGCAGCGATCAGTACAGTGCTCTGCTGGGTTTCCAGGTGGTCCTGGTGAGCTGGCAGGGCTGGATGTCTGTGGAATGTCTGCGACATACTGGCACACTTGTGGGAACACCAGAGAGAGAAAGGGACAAGACAAATGCAAGTACGTACAGAGGTGTAAAGCTATCTGTATGGGGAATGGCTGTGTAGGCTGTGTAAGGTGTGAATAGCTGGGGCAGCTAGTGAGGTAGGGTGCTATTTTTTTTATGTTCGTGAAACACAAAGAGAGAGTTTGAGTAACTTTGTTGATGGGGCTGTAAGCAGGGGTCAGCTCATGACCGGGCTATGCATGTGGTCAAACTATTACTCAAAGCACTGATGGTTCACAGGTTTGGTCACTATGAAGGTATCAAATAAAACAAAACTGAAATAAAATCAGAAAGAGACAGAGGGAGAAGGAAGGGCTTTCCTTATTTAGTTTAAGCTAGGAGATATGACTAAGCAGTTGTGACTTGTGGTCATAAACCTAGGGAGACTGTTAACTAAGCTAGCAGGGATACATCAAACACCGCAAGGTATATAAACAGAAACAATTGGAAGTTTTTCTAGTCTTCTCAGTATAAGGTAAAAGTAAAACGAAAAGGTCCTAATAGCTGTAGGAAACTAAAAGAAAAAGTAAATAAATTGATCAGATTCAATCTCAGAGAGAGAGAGAGAGAGAGAGGAGTGGTTTGAAAGTTACACTTTACACACACCTATCTAAGTGTTAGTCAGATGCTAACAGCTAGCAGTTGAGGTAAAGGGCTTAGCTTAGCCTGTATGGCTGCTAAAGAGTTAGCGTTGGCTACACGCAGTTCTTTGTTTACACAAAGGTCTGTGACGTGTGTGCTGTTCAGATTTCAGATTGAACCGGAAGAGCCTGCTCGCACCTCCCGGGGTCAGACGTTGCTAAGAGACTGATGCAAGCTTACAACACGCGCAAATGGAGCAGAACTTGCGCTGCTGTAACTATGCATGGGAAACTTAACATCAGTTATGACGTGTTGCATACAACTTTATTCCCAAATCAAAACAGCACATTCACTTCACAGACAATGGTGAATTACTAGTTAGCTAGGCTAGAATTACACCATTAATTCGCTATTCAATTGCATCACCTTAATGACTATAATGATACGCGATAGATACAAGAAGGCCTTAATTTATGGGAGATCAGGAACATCGCTCAAATCACTATTAAATGTAAAAATGCTGCAGCGAGATTTCTTCGTCACAGAGTTTTAATATCACTGCCATTGGGATTTCTTCACCACGCAGATTAATTCATGCCGCTAATCTGAGATTTCTTCGTCAGATTTAAGATTTATGCCTTTAAAACTGAAAGTGGGGATTTCTTCATCCAATAACAGATTAATTTATTCTGGTACCATTTATATGGGCTGCTAATCTAAGATTTCTTCGTCAGATAAGGCTTACGCTCAACTAACAACAGAAATTAGGATTTCTTTGCCAAAATCAGGTTAGTTTCTTATCGTACGATTTAAACGCATTATAGCACTGAAAACGTTCTACTGCTCGTAGGAAGGCACATTCAAGCTATAGTTTATCTGAGTTTATCAGAAGCTGGTATGCATTTGTAAGTTAATAAAATTTATGAGACAAATACACAAGTTTGATACTGAGTCTGCTTGCAAATAATGTTTAAATGATTGCCTGCATTCTCCACCAGTTATGTAGCAAATTATGTAGCAAATAACTGTAATTATAAATAATTACAGTTAATTATGATTAATTACAATTATTTATATCAGCTGCCAGTAGTAACTGTAGCAGGATTAAATTGCCATCAGCTAATCTGTTCGTCCAACAAACATTCAGTGTAAGTTAATATGAACTCTAAGAAAGGATATTTTCGTGGCCACAGAAAATACTTTCCTACAGTATTAATGCATTAGAGCATGTAGCAAGGATCAAAATCGTAAAGGGACATTAATTTGCAAGGCAGAATCAGAAACTCATGTAATTTGTGCACAAGAGTTTTATTAACTAAACACTAACACAAACTAGTCTAACAAACAAACAAACAAACAA
>NW_015633175.1:39448-42382 GCF_001515625.1 Sinocyclocheilus rhinocerous | reverse complement strand
GGATCGGAAGGTGTGTCTGGGGAGTGCATGCGTGAGAGGGCGTCGGCTTTACTGTTACGATTCCCGGGACGATAGGTGATGGTGAACTGAAACCGGGTGAAGAACAATGCCCAGCGGGCTTGACGTGGGTTAAGTCTCTTGGCTTCTCTGAGATATTGGAGATTTTTGTGGTCGGTAATGACTGTGAACGGATGGTTTGCTCCCTCCAGCCAGTGCCACCACTCCTCCAGGGCGAGTTTGATGGCCAACAACTCCCGGTTGCCGATGTCGTAATTCTGCTCCGCTGGGGTCAGTTTCTTAGAATAGTATGCGCAAGGCTGGAGGCGAGGAGGCTCACCATAATGTTGGGACAGCACGGCCCCAACGCCGGTGGTGGAGGCATCCGCTTCCACTACGAACGGCATGTCCGGGTCAGGATGATGAAGGATGGGGGCCGTGCTGAAGGCTGTTCTTAGTCTAGTGAGAGCTTCGTGGGCGCTGGTGGCCCAGGACAGGGACTTGGGTTTTCCTCTGAGCATGGAAGTCAAAGGAACAGTTTGGGAACTGAAATCCTTGATGAATCGACGATAAAAGTTAGCAAATCCTAGAAATCTCTGAAGCTCCTTTACGGTCTGGGGAAAGAGGCCACTCCTTGACTGCATCAACCTTCCCCTGATCCATCTGAATCCCTTCCTGGCCGACGATGTAACCCAGGGGAGATGTGTGTTCATTCACAGAAAGGTTTTTCTATGAATTAATTAGAGAAGAGTCCATTTTTATGGGCATTGTGTGTCTTTCCTAAGGGTAAATTAATTGTGAGTTTCTCTGCCCGCATTTCTTTGGGCAATAAAACCAGTGATATCAGCATTGGTTGCCATGGAACCAGAGGCCTGTTCTGCATTTCTGAGGTGTTAGATGCATTTGGGGGAAGGGTCCATAGACCCTCAAGGTTTGTTGACTGAGGGGTGTTACAGAGTATTTGTTAAATATAACTAAAAAAATTGTGTGTCTGATTGGTCCAGACGCTACAAATATCATAAGGGAAACAGGTCAATTTAACTCAAAGGGAATAATTTATGATTTTATAGGAAATTTGGACAGAATCACTGTTACGGCTGATCACTGAACGCCATATTAATATCCAAAATATAGTGAAAACACTATTTATTAGCACAGTAACAAGATCGGCAGTTTAAGACATTAACTTGTAAGCACAAAACCCAAGCGGCCAGCGATTCATTGAATGAGCCGTATAACATCAATTCTGCAATGGATATTAATATCCAAAGTATAGTGAAAACACTATTTATTAGCACAGTAACAAGATCGGCAGTTTAAGACATTAACTTGTAAGCACAAAACCCAAGATACTTCTCTTTTCAATATATATATAAGGCTTTATTAGATAAATCTAAGACATATAAACTAGTCTAACACATAAACACACGCACTCACACATTCACACAAGTTTCAGGAAGAGGGAAAGTGAGGAAAGAATGAGTTTAAGAGAATGAAAATGTGAAATCCCAAGTTTACAGCAATATGTGCAATTGCATAGACCTGAACAACCATCAATCACTTAATTAATTGAGTTCCTCAATGAAGTTAAAATTTATATTAAATGCACCAGTTCAGCTAGAATCTGGAGGTACTTGCGTTGCCTGTGTAGGGGGGTTCCCTTTGTTGTCTTCCTTGCAGAAAAAGGGGTTTCCCGAGGTTGCTGATTGGCTGGAAGTTCAGTAGTCGTTGAAGTGACGTCTTGGGAAGCCAGTGGTTGGGCGTTGGCTGAAGATGCAGAGTTGTTGGCTTGTTGAAATTTTGAGGCGGTCACATACTCTCAACGAAAAGAAAAGAAATTCAAGTAGAAGAATAGAAGTAAGGAGACTATGGGTTCTCTTTCAAGGGAACTTCGAACTGCGTCCTCTAGGGGTCGCTATGGGGAATGCCTCGTCGTGACCCGTGTCTGAAGCATACATTGAAAAAACACCAACAACACGTTGGCCGGCGACAGCCCATGACGTCACTACCGGTGCGACTATTAGTATAAATGTCATTCTCTTCTTCGTCTTCACTGACTGTTTTGTTTGAACCGTGCATTTGAACGTGGTAAGAGCGATCTGTATCCTATTATTATGGCGAGCACTAGCAGAACGTTTAGAGGATGTGTCGTCGCTATTTGACACCTGATGTCTGATCCGGGGGCCAGTGCTCTGCTGGGTTCAGCCCAGGAGGACCAGGAGATGTCTGAGGACGGCGAAGAGGCTGCTATATTTCTCCTCCCAATTCATAATGTTATCTCATCAGTCACATGGTCCGAATTTTCCCGCTCTTGCAGAGTATAAGTTTGGACATGATTTCTATAACACGAACATGATACATTTGACAAAGACTTGATTGGAAGAAACGTTTCAAGCAAGAAGATTCAAACAAACATGAATATGACATAAAACATGAATATGAATCTATAAGCTATTCAATAGTTATTAAAAAGACATACACAATAAGTGATTAGAACATGATAGTCAAATGTGTGGGTTACATACATGATATGGAGTTAAGCAATGGACTGATATTCGTTTATAAGTCTTTCTGAGTTCATTTTGGTGCATCTACATCTGTAAAAGACAGTTTCTGTGCCATTCTGTGAACATAAGGACATGTTCTGTGAAGACCAGAGGTTAAAAGGTCTCATAAGGAATCTCAGTCTGGTCTTTGTCTTCTAGGTGGGGGAAACCACCCAACGCAGTTTCTACTAAAGATTTTCCTCATGTGATGGTCATGATATGCTGTGTCTTTGACCATTAATCTTGGTTACTTGCTCCAAAATTGACAATCTCCTTCCTGAGTTGTTATGATCAAAGTGTTCTTTTGTGTTAATGTTGAAAGCTGTTCTGTGAAAGAATTGGTTAGTTAGGCTTGCTTCAGACTGGCTGGCGCTAGGATATGATTTACGAA
>NW_015633175.1:37930-39346 GCF_001515625.1 Sinocyclocheilus rhinocerous | reverse complement strand
GTCCTGTTGTCTCATCCTGGGCCTCTTTGTGGAATTTGGCTCTTTGGGTTGTTCAACACCAATCTGATCGAATCTTAAAGTGTCTGATTCGCTCTGATACCCTACATATATCCCCCCTTCAGTCGGCGATTGTGTTGAGCTGAAGACATTGGCTAGCGCTGGAGAAACAAAGGCAGAAGAAGCAGACAAACACAGCTAACAACAAGACAACACCTCCATGACAGTTACTGTACTGGTGCAGGCATCAGGTTATTTAGGTACAGGTGGTTAAGTTCAATTAGTCAGTGTAGTTTAGTACATTGAGGAGAGGTCCACATCAACTCTTATAACTGTTTGCAAACCATAGCTGTTTTGTGGAACACTTCTCATGACAAACACCTGACTGATCAGACAGTTTACCTGTGATTATGGAGTGCTTGATTTGATGCAGACTTGACAGAGTGTCAGTACTTCACCTGATCGTGTCTGATTGATCATGGAAGGTAAAATAATAATCACAACTATTACATAATTTTAATTGTGCATCCCAAGCCCATGCTAGTAATAAAAAACCAGCTCAAAGTAGCGCAATTACAATGTCCCAAATATAAAAATGTAATTTCCATCCCTAAAATAAATATTTTACAGTCACTGTTATGCACATTTATCATAAACACAGCTCAAATGCTTCCTACTAGTGTGGCCCAAAACATTTAGCACAGTTTTATTACAGGTAGAATGCAAAATGTTTCAGTACAAGCATTTCAACCAAATGTAATTTATGCAATATTTTAAACCTTTAAGCCACTGGGGAAAATCAACCCATGGCAACAGTTTAAAAGCAGCCCAATTTCGTGGAAAAAACAACAACAACAACAACCCTGCATCCAACACGAACTGCAGAAGTCAGATTTAACTGATCACCGGTCAAAAGTAAGGAGAGATAACTGACAAGATGTTGGAGGATTTGCTCCTCAACAGATCCCGAGCTCATTGACAAATATCTTTTATAGTAAGATGTGCTCCCTTTACACAGTGCGATCGCAAAATCGAAAGTGAAAGTGAACTGCAACTGCTAGCGCTCATTCAAAAGGGGTTTAAATAAGCCACATATTGATAGCGGCGCCCTGATGAGCGAAAATAATATATAATATTAGAATGTTTGCGGGAGCGCACACAAAAATCGCAGGAGCGGATGGGAGCATGCGATAATTGTCAGAAATTCAATGAGAGCGGGATCAACAAGCCCCGCAGCGCAGTCAGTCAGTGA
Source organism: Sinocyclocheilus rhinocerous (assembly GCF_001515625.1). Lineage (NCBI taxonomy): Eukaryota > Metazoa > Chordata > Actinopteri > Cypriniformes > Cyprinidae > Sinocyclocheilus > Sinocyclocheilus rhinocerous. Next base: position 38,097 of record NW_015633175.1, on the reverse strand, counting down.
GCGCCTTAACAGATGACGCGGGATTCCAAACAACACAGAACCCCCCTATTCGGACAAATTTACATAATGAAAAGATGATACAAAATGTAATACCTTGGAAAATGGCATTTAAGACTTTTTAAGGGCCTTAATTTTCTCTAAATTGATTTATCAACTTTTAATACTTT
>NW_015633175.1:32991-33194 GCF_001515625.1 Sinocyclocheilus rhinocerous | reverse complement strand
TATCTCTATTAAATTGATCTCAGCGTTGGATGAGATGCTAAAATTTGGATTGCGTTTCCAAATGTAGGGAGGTTAGGAAGAACGAAGGAGTGGTTGATTACAATCAGGATGATTCGGATGATTCGTCTTCTTTGACAAGATTGTGTATTTCATTCACTTAGAATTGATTGATGGTTCCCTACACATCCTACACATGTGAAGAG
>NW_015633175.1:30980-32958 GCF_001515625.1 Sinocyclocheilus rhinocerous | reverse complement strand
AGTGTTGTTTTTAGTTGCTGCACAACTAATCAAACAAAAATACAATTTAAGTGAAAGAGAGTTGTCTTTCTAATTTATTTGAACTCATAGTGAGGGATAACAATGTCTCCTATTAAGGGCTCAGGTGTGTCGTTCCCAAGCTAGGAAAGGAAATGATAAGACAAAGTAAAATTAAAAAGTAATAAATGGGCAAAATAAGCAAAAATAAAATTAAATAAAGGAGGAAATCGATAAATTAAAAATAGTGGCTTAGAGTAAAAGCAAAACAGTGAGAGGGGTAAAATGCAATAAAGTAATGAATCTATTGATATAGGTAATACATCAACTAGGTAGAATAAGTTAACTTAAACTTTCAAAGTTCAAGGCTTATTTGTACCTAAAATGATTAGGCCCAAAAGAGAATACTAGAAGTAATGATCATATATTTCATATGATCTGAGGGGGAAATGTGAATGATTCCAAATAAATGTAATGTTTTAATTAAATTTGAATTTGGCACAATTAATAATTGTGAGTCAGCATTTCCCTTTCTAGTAAAATGCAGATAAAGTGTTAAGAAGTAGTGAGAAAAGGGAGGAATAAGAGAGAGAAAGAGACCAACAGGTGTATTAGTTTAGATGTTTAAAGTGTTAAATCACTTTATCGTTGCCCAAACAGACACTGCATTCAACCACTGGATGTTAATGCTAACCGCTAACCTTTAAGGCTAATGGCTTTAGCATAGACAAACACAACCGTTTCGTTAGCTTAGCAGCACCGTGGAGTTTGTTTACAATAGCGTCGATGTGATGCGCGTGCGCAGTTCAGAGTTGCTCCAAAAGTAGGTTAAGACTTCCGTGTCACGATCGTAACTATGACAACCAAAACAAACTCTAGTGGACTAGCACGTGAATGGTTGCATTGCTAGTACAGTTAAGCATGTAACATGAAATGTCGGCATATTTCAACACTGTACAAAGAACAAACACCACTTAAGATGTTTTGAGGTGTGGCGCTTAAACTCTCAGTTCGTTTGGAGTTAAATTTAACTTTATTCAAATAGCAGCTTCGCGCTGCGGTTGAGGGAAACAGTGATAGCGATCTCGGCGGATCTGAAATCTCCGTGCCAGTTTCTCTGGACACGTAAACACAACAGGTTTTCTTCGCTGTTGGTACAAAGTTAATATTTACTTACACGCAGTGTTAAGCGAGATTAAATTTACTTTGTGAACAGACACAGACAGGCAAGCATTATTCTCTAATGTTTAACCCAGGGAGTCGAATAGCATAGTTGATTGGGCAATGGAACACGCACTGGCAATCAAGCTATGAATAAGGCTTTGATAAATAGATTGAGGAACACGCTCAAAACTTCTATATCCACCGATTTATTTATTCCTTTAATTACTGCAGTTTAGCTCCGTTCAGCTAACGGTGACTGAGATTCCCTGTCGGGAGTATAGCTATAATGACACTGGAACACGCAATGACATCAATTCAGCTATAAACAAGGCATTACAGAAAATTGAGGAAGATGCTCAATTTCGACCTTATTGTACAATCTCAGATGTTAACTTTAAGTTCACTTACTGCAGTTTAACAATGGAGAGGCGGACTCGAGTTACAGCAGTGGTTCTCAACCTTTTTTTCCACTGGGCCGCACTATGGTCCAAGTGCAAGTCTCAAGGGCCGCACGCATATCATTTACATATTATGTCACCAATACAAACCAATCAGATTTATAATAGCCTATTATAGCCTAAATATTATGATATCTAATCGATTACATTCATTGATATAAATAAATAAATAATTATACTCACCATAAATAAAACACCTGATGCTGTCGGGAGCTGACCAATTTTGTGAAATTCGGCTCGAAAGGAGTAACAGCACAATGAAGTTGCGATTGTAAGTTGCAGTCTGTAAGACGTGCACGGAAGCGTGACTTGACCCACGACATTGCAGAAAATGTGCATTCACAAATGTAGCCTATGTT
>NW_015633175.1:17887-22036 GCF_001515625.1 Sinocyclocheilus rhinocerous | reverse complement strand
ACCTTATTGTACAATCTCAGATGTTAACTTTAAGTTCACTTACTGCAGTTTAACAATGGAGAGGCGGACTCGAGTTACAGCAGTGGTTCTCAACCTTTTTTTCCACTGGGCCGCACTATGGTCCAAGTGCAAGTCTCAAGGGCCGCACGCATATCATTTACATATTATGTCACCAATACAAACCAATCAGATTTATAATAGCCTATTATAGCCTAAATATTATGATATCTAATCGATTACATTCATTGATATAAATAAATAAATAATTATACTTAAAACACCTAAAACACCTGATGCTGTCGGGAGCTGACCAATTTTGTGAAATTCGGCTCGAAAGGAGTAAGAAGTTGCGAATTTCTCTATTAAAACAACAGCGATTGAGTAAGTGCATGGGCGTCGGAACCATTGAATGAGGGTGGGACACAGGACCCACCCACTTTTGAAGACCAATGATATTGGACCCACCCACTTTTACCGTCTCTAATTCAGCAAATATGTGTACTTGTACTACAGTCAAATCCATTCGACATGACGAATGCCCTAATAAATTAAACTCCATTTAGCTACAGCCTTGAATTCCACGCTGCTGCTTCCTCAAATCCATTCCACTTGGCTCATTCAGAGTCCATATAAATGTAACTCCATTCCGTGTTTTCACTACTCGCGCCTACTGCACTCTCGCAACACAGCAAAGTAAACAAAGCATCTGCTGCTCAGATACACCTAACCCTACCTGATACTTTATTTCAACTTTTCGATTATTTCCTTGATTTTTATTTTTATTGAAAACAAAAGCCTTTCCGATGTGATATGAGATGTGAAAAGGGAGAAGAACGATTTCGGAAAAAGGTAGACGCGAACTCGGGTCCTCGCATCAAAAACACTACGCAACCCGCGTTACCACTAAAGGCTGATTACTTCTGCGTCGGACCTACACTGTAGCGTTTACGCCGTAGGCTATGCGTCAGTTTTCATTTATACTTCTGCGTCGTTGTCCGCGTCAACGTGCAGTACACATGCAAACCGCTAGTCAGCAGTGTCCACGGGCATGTTGCTGGTGTAACCCGCAGTACCACGGCAAAAGCCGAAGAAGAAGCGGCTCGTCGGAGAAACATTATAGCCATGATGGCGGCAAATAAATATCAAATCATTAAATCATTATTTAAAACTACAAAAAGGAGACAACAACGGAACAGGAGATGATGGCATTCTTTCAATCTGCACAAGGACTTGTACCACGGCAGATCAACATTGTTTGTTGCGGACAACTACTGATGTATAATGCTATGTAGTATAATAAATGATAAGACACTTGTTCTTTGCTTTGTTTTATTTTATATAAGAAGATGACATTAAAATATATTAAAGTGCACATAAACACACACATAACTCAAGTACATATGGAGGGAGGGGTTCTTGCAGACCAATCACAGCCTTTGCGGTCTGCGTAGAATTGACGCGCTGTTAGATTTTTGGAGAGGTGCACGTCAGGCTACGGCGTATGGGTGTGCGTCTATGTGTAAGCTACGGCGTAGGTTCGACGCAGAAGTATAAATTGGGCTTTACAGTGAAGTAAATCACTGAGGTGAAGTAAATAGCCGCTGCCAACCAGACGGCCTATTTGCACTTTGTGTAAATATACACTGTTAATAAAAAGGCACCACACTACTTAAAATGGCATATACTCCAGTAATTTTTTTCTGGAGGAGGACCCACCCACATTTATTTTGCTTCCGACGCCCATGCCTATGTTGATCCAAATATGGAAAGCACTTTCGAATTTAATAATCTCAGGTTCTCTCCAGAGATGTTTTGCCACATTTCTGCAATTAAGAATGATTGCTGCATAGTATGGGTGTTTCCTTTTGCCTGAACTAGAGCCCTGCATTTCAGCCCGGGCCCAACGGGCCCCAAATTTTTTACGGCCCTAGGGGCCGGGCTTCGGGACAATTTTCACGTCATTGTTAAGACACTGGCCGGGCATCGGGCTTGTTTTAGGCTTCTCCTTATTTTTATATTTTAGACATCCATCAATTAGTGATGAAAAATAAAAAAAATTTGCCACGCTGGTGGAAACAACACAAGACCGTGCTACCGCCACTGTCAAGAGCAGCTCGACGGTGTTTAGTGTCCAGCAGCAGCAGTAGCTATGGTGCGTGCCGTCAGCGCAGCTGAAGAGATCTGCGTTCAAATGCACGCAATAGCCTTAAGCTTGCCGCAAAGCACCGTCAAAAGTAATTACCATGAATGTGTCAGGGGGAAATAGTAGGGAGATATTTGAATTATTTACTAATAAACTAGTGTTTTCCGAGTCGGTGTCGCAAGGATGAAGTTGCCGATTCTGACTCGCCATCTCCTCAGGCGCGCCTTTAGAGAGAAGTGCATCTTATCTTTTTATTTATTTCATAGTAATTTAAAGCTTTCTATAGATATATTTATCATGTCTGTGAGGCATGTAGCTTATTTTCTCTGAGTTTCGGTTCATTTTTGTAAGCGCTCCTGTTCAAAGACGAGACGGCAGAAAGCGCATCGTGTTTGTTTTCTTTATTTTATAAAAGCACAATGTTTTGTTGATATTGTGAGTGCACACAAATAAAAGTAGACCCTTTACAGTTACGAATGATGTATTAGGCTACTCTTACCTTTATGAGTAAAAATGATGGCGTATCCATTGAAAAAAATGCAAGTGATTGCGCTGGTGCCTCTATGTCCTGCAAAGAGCGCTTTAGCTTCCACTCTCCAAAAAAACTATTGGATATAGCGCACATTTATCTAGGATTAACGTTAAAACATTGTTCTATGCTTGAACTGTTTTATATCTATAGATTTTATTTTAGGCAAGTCGTGATGATTTGAGAAGGCTAAATTGATCAAACATAGGCTATGATCAGCTCACTGTCTGCCGCTGGCCGCTTGGTCGTTACTTTAAAAAACAAAAACTTATATTTAACGAACAAACCAGAGCCAGACAGTAGACCACCACGGCGGAGCAGAGGACCACCACGGCAGAGCAGACGGAGCCGGGACCCATGGCAGAGACTGGGGCCTAGAGAAAACAGAGACAGACAACACAGGCAGTGCATTCCTGGTTTCAGGGACCAAGGGAACGAACACAAGAAGCTCATCAATGTTCTTTAGGGCAGTGACAGAGTTAAAGGGACAGACACGGAATGCTTTATTATTCTCTGGGCGCCAGGCAGGCAGGTTTAAGGATTGAAAGACGGGGTGTTGGGGACAGACAGACAGACAGTTTCAGGTGTGACAGATAAGGCAGAGAGTTCAGAAACAGCTTCTTTGGCTGAGTTGAGACAGGGTAATAGTTCGTAAACGGCCACCATAGCCATGACAGGACGGACAGAGAGTTCACAGATGACCTCCTTGGCTGGAACAGAACAGGCAGAGAGTTCACAGACGGCCTCCTTGGCCAGAACAGAACAGGCAAAGAGTTCACAGGCGGCCTCCATAGCCGTGACAGGACAGACAGACTTGACTCAGGAAGATCAATTGTGACTTGACTTGACTCATGATGATCAACTGTGATTTGACTTGGTTCATGAAGATAAGCTGTAATTTGACTTGCCTCATGACAATAAACTGTGACTTGACTTGGTTCATGAAGATCAGGTGTGACTTGACTTGTCTCAGGAAGATCAGCTGTAACTTGACTTGACTTAGGAAGATCAGCTGTGACTTGACTTGACTCATTAAGATCAATGGTGTTTTGACTTGACTCTGGAAGATCAGCAGTGACTTGACTTGGCTCATGACAATCAACGGTGACTTGAGTTGACTCAGGAAAATCAGCCGTGACTTGACTTGATTCAGGATTGGCAGCTGTGACATAATGGGGTGCTGTTGTGTCCGCTATTTTGTGAGCGAGTCCACAAACTGACTGAGAGATGAGTGGGGACCTTCACGGATTAAACGTGATTTGAGCGGCTGATTAATGCCCTCACAAAAGTAGTATATGAGTACACAGTCCGGCAGATCAGAAAAATAAGTGAAGTTCAGATACTCTTGAATATAGTCCTCGAGCGATCGTGTGCCCTGTTTGAGGGCTAATAGCAGTCTTGCAATGTCATCATCGTGCAATGTGAACACAGCAGCAACTGAATGCTACCCTAGATAGTCATGCAGTCTGAAAACAAT
>NW_015633175.1:12625-17792 GCF_001515625.1 Sinocyclocheilus rhinocerous | reverse complement strand
TTGATGACTAGTCTATTCTTGGGCTATGATTAGACGTCTATTAGATTTTCACTGACAGCTCAAATTTAGCCTCGTTTTAGCCTAGACGTCTAGGCTATATTTAGACATCTAATAGACGTCTTTTAAACGCAAAATTGCTTGCTGGGTAGTTTAGGCATAGGTTTGTGCAACGCTGTAAAATATTTACCCTTTTTAAAATATTCCATTAAACCTGCTGAGATACAAGTTTAATAGCCGTCTAATTGATGACTAGTCTATTCTTGGGCTATGATTAGACGTCTATTAGATTTTCACTGACAGCCCAAATTTAGCCTTGTTTTAGCCTAGACCCATATTCACCGTCTATTAGACATATATATGTAGTCGTTTAATAGCCGTCTAATTGATGGCTAGTCTATAAATGGGCTATGATTAGACGTCTATTAGATTTTCACTGACAGCCCAAATTTAGCCTTGTTTTAGCCTAGACCCATATTCACCGTCTATTAGACGCATATATGTAGTCGTTTATTAGCCGTCTAATTGATGACTAGTCTATAAATGGGCTATGATTAGACGTCTATTAGATTTTCACTGACAGCTCAAATTTAGCCTCGTTTTAGCCTAGACGTCTAGGCTATATTTAGACATCTAATAGACGTCTTTTAAACGCAAAATTGCTTGCTGGGTAGTTTAGGCATAGGTTTGTGCAACGCTGTAAAATATTTACCCTTTTTAAAATATTCCATTAAACCTGCTGAGATACAAGGAGCGTGAACTGAAATTCTCAGTTCCACTTGGTTCCACGCGCATTTCCAGGAAACTCATGAATATTCATGTTCGCTCTGCCCACTGAAACCGAAAATCTCGGAAACCGAAAATCTCGTAACATCGGTTTAAATACTCAGGACACCATCAAATTATGCTTTTAGGTTTTTTTCCTTGCCTTTTTGCCACCACGTTTTGACGCTGATTTTTAGCGTGCTCTTTGAGCATGCTCTGGCTTACACGCCAGCTGCTCCTCCAAAACCATGAGGAGATACGTCATCTAGTCTCGTCACTCTTCTTGCTGGCTTCTACTTTAGTTTCTTTTCTTTCAGTTGAGAGTTTCATGTTCTGAGTTAAGTTTTGCCGCAACGCCGTGTCTCCGAGTTCACCTCGAGTCTGTGACAGCCTCAAAACTTCAATCAGCCCACAACTCCGCATCTTCAGCCAACGCCCAACCATTGGCTTCCCAAGACATCACATCAACGACTACTGAACTTCCACCCAATCAGCAACCTCGGGAAACCCCCTTTCTTTAATGATGACAACAAAGGAAACCCCCTACACAGGCAACGCAAGTACCTCCAGGTTCTAGCTGAATTGGTGCATTTAATATAAATTTTAACCTCATTGAGGAACTCAATGCAAGGGTTAATTAAGTGATTGATGGTTGTTCAGGTCTATGCAATTGCACATATTGCTATAAACTTGGGATTTCACATTTTCATTCTCTTAAACTCATTCTTTCCTCACTTTCTCTCTTCCTGCAACTTGTATGAATGTGTGAGTGCGTGTGTTTATGTGTTAGATTAGTTTATATTGTCTTAATCTCCCTGGTGGGTTGCACCAACAAGGATTAAGCCTTAATCTAGATTAAATCAAGGTTTATCTAATAATTCCATTGCACCAAACTTTAAACCTTGTTTGAAAATAAGCAGGCTTACATTTAAACCATAATTTTGATCCTGGATTTAATTAACCCCTCGCAGAAAAATAAAGGACCGTCTCAACCCTGTTGAGTTTTATGATGGTGATGAATTTTCAAAGTGGTACCGATTCAGCAAGGAATCTGTGATGAGATCAAATAAAAAAATTCAATAAATTTAGACATAATTTAACTAAATTAAAATAAATAACAAATACAAATAATACAAATCAAACGACAGTAGTTTATCAGTAATCCTAAAAAATAACACTGCCAAACTTACATGCTAAAAAACAACTTACTTACACATAGTAAGAAATGGTTATAAAAACTGAAACAGAAGTGTAACAAGTAGTAGGAAAGAGGAGAAATAAAAAGCGATACTTATCCTTTACTTATCCTTATCCTTTACATTCCCATTCAAAACCCAGGTGGAGAAAATGTTGAGCTGTTTCGCAACAGGAAAGGCTACTGTTCCATCAATGTTCAAGCTGTGTGTGATGAGAAGGCCCAAATCACCAACACTGTAGCTCGATGGCCAGGATCTACACATGATAGCAGGATCTTTGATAACAGCCACCTCTGCACTCTGCTTGAAAGCCATGCATTTCAGGGCCACCTAGTAGGTGACAATGGATACCCCTGTCGCGCCTACCTACTGACACCCATCCTGAACCCTTCAATGCCAGCTGAGAAACGATACAACACCTGTCACATTGCAGGGGGCTCTGAGCATTGAGCTTGATCTTGTGCCTGAGCTGCTCCATCGCTGACGCGTTTATTAGGCGCGGCAGTCGTGCAGGAACCGATCCTTTCATCGTCATCATTCGCATCTAGGATAAATATTGTAAGTTCCGCATTATCAAACCAACAATGTCCAGAGCAAAGAAATGTGAAAATGAAATGCAGCTAACATACTTTTGTGGGACGATGTCTGTGACTCCAGCTGGTCGGCAGTGGAATCGTCGTCGAATGGGTTGCGCAATGGGGTTATCTGTTGCGGAATCATCTGGATAATTTTTTGTGACAATGAATCGATTTCTCCTGTAGGGGGGGCCATCACCAGTGAGAAATGTGTCCCTTCTCTCCTGTGCTGCATCGTTTTTCACTTTCGCTTTGAAGTTTTTCCAGCAGGCTTTCAGACTATTTACATCGCGCTTGTCCTTAATCCCCACAGAAGCATTGAAATCAGCGGTTAGCTGGACCCAGGCGTCTTCTTTCTTTTTAATTGTCATGTTATCTGTCTTTTTGTCTTCGATTATCGTCCCATATTGCTCCATTAATTGATATAGCCTAATAAATTTTTTTCATGGCTTGTAAAGTTTGAACTTCTAATGCGCTGCGCCATTTCTGCGAATGATCTGATAGCGGTTAATAACGGCAGTTATTTTATATTTTTTAAAATTTAAAGTTCCATTACTTGCACAAGCCCTTTTTGTAGTCACTCAAGTAACATTGTTGCAGTTTAGTGAGGCTACACTGAATCAGAATTAATCGCAAGTGAAAGTTTTAATCACAGGTTAATATTTTAATCGCAGATTTGTTAATCTGTGTTTAAAATTAAGTGGTTACACAACTCGATTTAAAATAAAACCCAGATCAACAAATTCTTGATTAGCTCTAATCTTGTTTTAATTTAATCCATGTTGGTGCAACCCAACGATTTATCCAATAAAGTCTTATTCAGATTGAAAAGAGAAGTATCTTGTGTTTTGTGCTTACAAGTGAATGTCTTAAACTGTCAATCTTGTTACTGTACTAATAAATAGTGTTTTCACTATACTTTGGATTTTAATATCCATTGCAGAATTGATGTTATAGCCTAAGGCTCGTTCAATGAATCGCTGGCCGACTCAGTGATCAGCCATAAAACAGTGATTCTGTCCAAATTCCCTATAAAATCATAAATGATTCCCTTTGAGCTAAATTGACCTGTTTCCCTTACAACACGCAAGATAAAAAAAAATCTTTTAGGTCTGGGGCATAGCCTACAATTAAAAACCTTTCCATACTGTACCTTTCAATACCGTTCAATATCTTTTACATTTAAATTGAAGACCCACATCTCTCCCACCAATCTCTTAGAAATTACTTATTCCTAAATAAAATAAAGCCTATATAATGTCCCAAAAAGGTGTGTTATGTGGGGTGAAATTATGCTCATAAAATCAACTTTCAGTATGAAATAGCTTACCTATGAAAGTCTGACAGTTAGAACCTGAATGATGTCATTTAGTCAATTTAGTTCGCGAATCATCCTATCCATTATGACACAAAACACTGACTTGTTCAGTGAGCTTTTCACTAACGTTTTCCTAATTAAAGGGTTTGTCCACCCCAAAATGAAAATTCTGTCATTAATTACTCACCCTCATGTCGTTCAAAACCCATAAGACCTTCGTTCATCTTCGGAACACAAATTAAGATATTTTTGATGGAATCTGAGAGCTCTCTGACCCTCCATAGACAGCAACGCAACTGAAATATGGAGCCAGATCAACCTCAAAAATAATACATTTGCAAAACAAAATTCATAAATGCACAGCACAATTTACATTTACAAAATCCGATTCGTAAATTCAAAACACAATTCATAAATACACAAGTAAAAGCATAAATATTTCCACAAATGCATCTTACCTAAATAAATTTAAAATGTTTACACAAATATGTATATATAAATTTCTTGAATTAATTTCCATCACCCATTAATGAATGATGTTACATGTATTTATAGATCGTTGAATCTGCATTTGCAAATCGTCACATGTCCGTGGACTGCTTTGAATTTGTGTGCAGTATTTTTGAGACCTTCCTGGCAGGTTAAGATTCATAAATATCTTTTTTTTGGAGGATGTTCCGTTCAGCCAATCGCGGTGAGCTTTTAATCCACCAATCAAAACACTCTTTACTGAACAGACTCAAGAAGCTCAACGCTGTGCTTGTACTGTGCATTGTTCCATGATCAGGTCCTTGATGTAAAGACATTTTAATGGGCAGTGTTGGGCAAGTTACTCTGAAAATGTAATTAAATGACTGATTACTCCTTTTAAAAGTAATCATGTTATTGTTCTGATTACTTTATTTCAAAAGTAATTAGTAATAAATTACATTACTAGTTACTGTTACTTTTTTCTCAATGAAATTTATGAAATCCCAGTATACGCTGCCGATAAATATTTGTTATTAAAACATCAACATTCACAGAACACTGTTATTTTAACTAAAGCAAGCGGCTGCTGCGTGCATGGTTTGGTATTGTAATGACCCGGCAGTGAGCGCTAGCAGCCAGGTGCATTATGGGTATTTGTTTAGAGTTGATTTATGTGTTAATTAAGCAAGATGGTTGGGTTTTTGCGTTAGCAATGTTATTTGTGTTTATGTTCAAGTTAGTTCGGGTGGGTTTGGTTCATTTACTGCCTTGTTATAAAAAGTGTGGCTGTCACCGTCATGGAGAGAGATGGGTAGGGGAGGCACTTGGCGATATCGCCTTGCTTG
>NW_015633175.1:11083-11219 GCF_001515625.1 Sinocyclocheilus rhinocerous | reverse complement strand
AGCGCTGCATGCGCTGCATTTATAATCTCTAAAAGACATCTCAGTTCATCGTTATAATATCTCACAAATCACACAATAAACACAATAAATATATGCATAATGAATCTTTCATAATGTCTACAATTCGTGTGTTATA
>NW_015633175.1:10650-10945 GCF_001515625.1 Sinocyclocheilus rhinocerous | reverse complement strand
GGAGTCCCGTGAATCATTTTATTCTCCCGCATCCCACACACACACGAGTCTCTGCACTCGCCTATCAAGTCTTGTCCCGCGCCGCACTCTGTTGCGTCGGGTCTCGCGGGAACAGGTCTCTAATCCACTGGCACTTGACTCACCAGCGCGTGCTACATCCTTTTTACAATCTAGATAAAAAGCATAAAACACTGCATTCTGTCAGCAATGTAACCCAGCAGTAACGTATAGAGACCTCGGCTTGTAACTATACTCTAATTACTATTTTGAAAATTATATCGCATTAAATTACTCC
>NW_015633175.1:5691-10606 GCF_001515625.1 Sinocyclocheilus rhinocerous | reverse complement strand
GTAACTTTTGATCAGGCATTAAAAACAGCTATCACCACCTAAGGGAGATTACGAACACAGAAGCTGAGAGATTTCAGCACGGAGGCGAGAGTACCCAAGAATGTAATCGGCGTTGTTTACGTTAGGGGGGAAAGATAGAGGAAAAATATAGTCAGTGCATGAGCATATGAGCGGAAAAGATTCTACAGCGGATTCCGTCACGAATGAAACATGAGCAGATGCATGTTATTTGAAAGTATGGTGCAAAAAGTGCATCTAACAGAGCCGACCCAGATGGGACTCGAACCCACAATCCCCAGCTCCGGAGGCTGATGCCTTATCCATTAGGCCACTGGGTCAACACAACTTACAAGATGAAAACATGCTCTTTTGAAATATGGACAAATCCACGGGTAAATGTATTACTATTTAAAAAAGCTGTATTATTGGGACAGTAGATTTGTTTGTTTTTTTTTCTGTGAAAATTTGGCCTTGTGAGATGACCGTGTGATATCGCGAGGACCATTGTCCGTTGAAAACATGCCTTTTTTATGTGTTTGCTATTATCATTACCTTAATAAATAACATATAACAATTTCAAGAATACAAGTAAATACAAAAAAGATAAGTATTACATTAACAGCAAAATCCGAGTTAAACAATATACAAAACTTGTCAAGTACATAAACTACATAACATAACGTAAATATTTCTTCCAATAAAAACATGCAGACACTGAAGTATGCGTTTTTATAGTATTAATACACAGTGCTACGTCACTGCTAGATCGAGTTTATCAAGAACCAGCGTCTAATCAGAGATTATATTTTTATGGGGAGATACCAGCCTTCGCGGCTCTACCTTTGGAGAAAGTGTAACAGTCTTATATCACGTGTGAGTTGATAACCAATGACATTATAGCATTGACGTCATTACATTTCTGTCAGAAGGTGCGTTCCATTTGACCGCAAGTGGACTTCACAGGGTATTGCCATCTAAGTGAAATTCCAATCCGAAGCAACTTCTGACAAGAAGTGAAAGCCAATAGAACGTTCCATTGCAACAGCAGCGCCCAGCAGCAGCCCTGCGCTTCCGCCATTTTGGAGTGAAAGCGACTTGGCAGCCCACTAGCTTCGTGCTGTTTAAAAAAAACGTATATTAAAGCTGAAATACAACCTGAATTATGACAACAATAACGTTCAATCACTGGACTAGTGATCATCAAACCCTTTTAACAGTATATTTTACAGACTCTACTGTAAAATAAACTGTTAAAAGTGTGTTTAAGTCTTCCCTTTTTTTCACAAAACCTTTGCTCTCTAGAAACCATGTCATTTTCGGTTGAAATTATAATGTTCAAGTATTAGCATTATAAACACTGAATTAATACCAACATATGAAATTAAATTAATGACATAAATATATAACAGCTTGAGGAAACTGTTTTTGCAGTATTGTCTTATATTAATGTCTGTTAAAGGAAGGCTGTAAACAAAAAAAACTTTATGTAAAACACACACACACACCCACCCACACACACACACACACTTGTTTTGATGCATTGTGGGGGTCACCGGTCAGAATTGCTATAGTGGGGACCGCCCTTGATTCCTATGATCCTAGAGACCTAAACAAAATAATCTGACAAAAAAACTAAAAAGCCTGTATCACTTCAGATTAAAAATATTTCGCTACAAAAGTTATAAACATGACACAGTGGTCACTTGTGGGGACATTTCAGCTATTGTGAATATCTGGGGTCCGGCAAACACACAACCAGTTTTTGGTCATTGTGTGGATCAAACTCACACACCAAACACCAGTTTTTGGTCATTGTGGGGATTGAATCTAAACACAGCAAACACCATTTTTTGGTCATTGTGGGGATCAAATACACACCACAAAAAAAACGTTTTTGGTAATTCTGGGGATCGAATCTAAACACACCAGACACCAGTTTTTGGTCATTGTGGGGATCAAATCTAAACACACTAAACACCAGTTTTTGGTCATTGTGGGGACTGAACTCACAGTCATTTTATCATTTGTATAAAGTTATCACAAAGTAAACAGACTTCAACACATTTTAAATGTGCATTTTTTAAAAGCCGTTTGTAAAGAGACAATATACTGTGAATAAAATAGGAGCTCCAAACAAAAAATGCTATTGTTTTGTGTGTTCTAGATGTCTTTTTAATACAAAGTAACAACAACAAAAAAAAAAACCTTTGACAAACAAGTCATCTGCAATCTAAATAGTTTCTCAAAACTCAATACATTAGTAGGTCAGCAAGTCAACAATTAACTCTTGCATAAACTCTTTCATGCCTGTGTTCATAGATGACACTAATTTGAGTGTAAAAAGACAAAAAATAAAATCCATAAACCCTTCATGACACATTCTAAACAGTTTCTTAAAACTTAGTACCAACAAGTACAACAAACAACTTCAGTATAACTCTTGAATGCCTGTGTAAACACTTAGTTACATGAAATAACTGAGGACGGAAACTCAGTAAGACTCACCAATAACTTGTCTCTGAAGATCAGCAACCTCATATCAGCGATACAGTTCATACATGTTTAACTACTAACAAATCATTACATCAATAAGGATAATTTGAAACACTTAAGACAATATATAATAAAATATAACTGAATTCACAAATTTATAAAGACCCTTTAACCATGTGGCCTAAACACAAGAACATGGTTGGTGTCAAAATTAAAATTTTATTTGCAGAGCAGAGATATGCCCCTGGGGCCAGTTGCATAAACTTAGCCACCATCTTAAGACTGTGTCTTAAAAAATAGTTTGACCAACTAGCAGTTGCCAAAGGATAATCAGTCTTACATTTCCAATACAAATAAGACCAATCGACCTTTTCATAATAGAATTTAAAAAGCTATGACCAGTCTTGAAGAAAAACAATTAGTTGACTAACTTTTTAAGACTAGTCTAAACCGTTTATGCAACTGGCCCCTGCTGGTTTCACAGACAAGGCTTAAGCCTAGTTCCAGACTAAAATGTAAGCCTGAGCTGTTTCAACTGAAAGAAACGCACTGATTGATCTTAAAATATATCAGTGCCTTTGTTTTGTCTCAAGATGCACACCAGTAATGTTTTTCTAAAGCAGGTTTATAAAAATTATTTAAATGTCCTAATTGAACTTTGGCCTAATCCTAGCTTAAGGCTCACACTGTGCGATTTTTAAAAGTCCTTTAGGATTGTACTTGTCAGACTGTACGAACATGATGATCATGTCACACTGTGGGATCTCAGTTGTCATTAATGTCAGACTGTACGACAGTCAAGACGCGTTGAAAACGGGTGCGCGCAAGAAAACTTGTCCGGAGTTTTACCTTATCCACCCATACACGTTAAGTGACTGTGAGCTGCATTACACGCAGGGCTGAAATGTTGGCTATCATGAAAAGTATATGAATGGCGGCAATACCGGCATATTTAAGAAGAATAGTGTAAGTACACACCCACACAAAAACAGCAGAGCAACCGGTGTTTATATGGTGCAAAAGCAACATATCATATGAATTCTGTGAGCGGAGGACGGGAGCACTGGAGTTTATGGTGGATAGAAGAAATCTCTAGCATTAATTCTGATCATGGCTTGTCTTGAAAAACGTTCGTCGTAGAAGTCACACTGCAGGACTGTGCGCCAAATCTTCTGACACTGCCAGAATTTCGTTGGAGGTCAAATTTTATCGCAATGGCCATTAATCGGCTGTCGGTGAACATGTCAAACCAGTAATCAAAGACTACAGATTTTAGCCTAGGATTATAGGAATCTTTTAGGATTTTCAAAATTTGTCTCAGACGACCACATCGTGGCCAAAATCGCACAGTGTGAGTCTGGCTTTAGTCTAAGCCCTGTCTGTGAAACCAGGCCCTGATTTTTAATGTAAAACTTAAAAGCTGCGCACTATTTTTAAGAGCTAGTGGTTCAGTCTCTATACACCTCACAGTTTCCGGTTCTGAATAAATTTGATCATGTGCATCTCGGCAGCATGCATTTCCTGTTTGCTCCATGGTATCTTCTTAACGGGACCTGTAAAAAATAAAAAAGAATAAATAAATAAATAAAGCACATATGTTGCCATTTCAAAATGAGCACTTGCCACAAAATGACCACTAAATTACCACAAGCAGCAGTTTTACAGATACAGAACTGTACTGTCATTTTGCATTATTTGTTCAAATGCAACATTTAAGTCAATGCCATCTTGGTTGCTGTTAAAGGATCATAAGATATAAGTGATGTTTTATTAACAAATTTCGGGAGGAGCACGTGCAGATAATCAACACGGCCAGTACATCATCAGTAATTACACCATCTATCCTTCCAGCACAAGAGAGAACCCCTATAAACAGTGTTGGGTAAGTTACTTCCAAAATGTAATACATTATATATTACTAGTTACTGTCTTTTGAAAGTAATTAGTTACATTACAATATTACTGTGTCTAAATTGTAATGCGTTACACTACTTTTGAGTTACTTTTGAGTTACTTTCACCAAAATATCCACAAAAGTATTATAAAAAGCCAAAACCACAGACCCAATTCCCCGTCCAACGAGAAGCCCTATACTGGGGATTTTTCAGATCCTCCGCCGCAATTTGCCGGCCCCATGATCACTCCTTCTCCGCCACACATGGCCGCCGAGCACCAGGCTTCGCGGTCGCGGCTCTTCTCGACCAGCCACATGCTCTGGCCAATAGACCGTGCAAAGCCCGAGCTCGCCTCGCTCGACACCACCACTGTCCCGCACAAGACCCGGCTCTCCTCGAGCGCTGGGTCGCAGCAGCAGCAGGCCTTCAACGCAGCCTTTCACCACGGCTCTTCCGGCCGCAGCGCCGTACGCAGCCGGGCCTCCAGCTCTCTTAGCAGACGCTAGCTCAAGGCTTCCTCCGCGAAC
>NW_015633175.1:880-5174 GCF_001515625.1 Sinocyclocheilus rhinocerous | reverse complement strand
TTTCACCCCGGCTCTTCCGGCCGCAGCGCCGTACGCAGCCGGGCCTCCAGCTCTCTTAGCAGACGCTAGCTCGAGGCTGCCTCCGCTAACGGCGCAGGCCGTGTTGCAAATTAATTAATTTTCAGGTGAAGTCACTAAAGGCAGGTTTTCGTGGCTAAAGTTAAACGACGTTATGACAAACGGATGTTGATGCCATTTTTTAACCATGAAGCAAATGTTTTTTTCCAAAGTTTATCATCCACACTGAAATGTCAAAAGCGTTACATTCGCCTTACTGTGCATGTATAAAACCTCACTGAGATGATACAGACGGAGCAGACAATAAGTTTCACTCAATTCTTCTGGCAGGATCAATTCATTTATGGAAATATTTCACCATTTATTGATACGCCCACGGCGCGCTCACTCAGAATTGATCTAAAACGCAACTGCCCTTGTGTTTTGCCGCAGGACAGCAATCGTGAGTAAATTTTCTGTCGTCTTTTTAGGACTGTAATATGAAGAGCGTGCAAAGTAAATATCTTTAGCAACAGTGTGAAAGTGAATAGCACATAACTGCAAAATTAGCTTACAACATAGGTCAACATTATAAACAGGCCCGGATTAAGAACACATAGGTCCCTGGGGCTATAGCAAACCCAAGGGCCCCCTTCATAGTAGCCTATCTTGGTGCCACAACGTTTTCTACAACAGGAATAATTCGTTTTTTTAAAAAAAAAATTTTTTTATCAAATCTCCAACACACAGATATACAATGTGTATGCACACTAAATATTCCAGGCTACAACACATTAAAAGAATTAACACATTAACACCAGATATATGAAGTCAAAGCAAACAGGTTTCCAGAAGCAGCAACAACTTTTGAGCATATACAGCTCCCTTAAGGAGTTTAGTTTAAACAGTTTTATTATTAGAAGGCCATCTTTCTGGCCCTAGAAGAGGAGAATCATCAGGGCTGGACTGGTGCTAAAATTCAGCCCATCTGGCCCACACAGTCCCCCATATATGTTTTGCTGGGGTTGGGGCAATTGGAATAAATTATTTATAGCAGCCTATTAGTAAACCTTTATAAAATGTACTTATTGCCTTTATTTGAACCAACATTTAATAGGCTCCCAGCTCCCGTAGCAGATGCTAGCGTGAGCACGCCTCCACTAGTGGCGCAGACCCATCAACAGCCCTTTCCTTACCCCACTCCCAACCCCCTCCCCTACCCGAGGCCTGCAGCCCCACCGTCCAACCCTAGCGTGAGGCTGCCTCCGCTAATGGCGCAGGCCCCGACGCCCACCATTCCCCCTCTCTTCCCCTCCTTCCACTCTCGGAGCCGTCCCAAGCGTGAGCATGCCCCATCCCCAGTCCCTGTTTTACCCCACCCTTAACCCTCTCCCCTACCCATGGCCCCCAGCCCCACCATCCAGCTCGCAGGCCCCGACGCCTGCCATTTCTCCTTTCTTTCCCCATCTTTCTTCCGCTCCCGGAGCCATCCCAAGCATGAGCATGACTCCGCAAGCGGTTCCGGCAGCTATCTTTCCTCCACCACCTCGCATGCTCACCCTTCCTTCTCTCTATCTTCTGCCACACCCCTACCCATTCCTCTGAACACCCTCACCTTGGAACCACCCCCTGTAGCCAGCAACATCAGGACACAGATTTTTTCAGAAGCCTTCAGAAGCCAGAGGCCTTCAAGACCTACGTGTGGTCAAACCGCTTCCATATCAAAGAAGCTCACCGAACCCTCATCAGCCGACCCCTTTAACGCCAGTCCATCCCTGTTCACTCGAACTCCTGACCCACCATAGCTAACCCCCTTTAACATCACCTAATCCATCTATAACGGCCCATCCCCACTCCAGCCATCCCAACAGCACCCCGCTCCCGCAGGAGCCTTACCTAATTCCTACACTGCCGCAGTAGTCCCCACTCCCGCAGGAGTTTTTTTTACATATTTCCACACTGCCGCAGCAGTGTCTGCTCCCGCAGGGGTCTTTTCTGTATTTCTCTACTGCCGCAGCAGTGTCTGCTCCCGCAGGAGCCTTTTCTGTATTTCCCTACTGTCGCAGCAGTGTCTGCACCCGCATGAGCCTTTTCTGTATTTCTCTACTGCTGCAGCAGTGTCCGCTCCCGCAGGAGCCTTTTCTGTATTTCTCTACTGCCGCAGCAGTGCCCGCTTCCGCAGAAGCCACACTTTATTTTCTTCTTTCCAGACACTGCAGCAGTTCCCGCTCCCGCAGGAGCCTTTGTCTGTATTTTACACAGCAGTGCTCGCTTCCGCAGAAGCCATTTTCTCTTTTCAGATGCCGTAGCAGTTCCCACTCCCACAGGAGTTTTTATTTTCAGATGCAGCAGCAGCTCCCGCAGAAGCCATTTTCTCTTTTCAGATGCCGTAGCAGTTCCCACTCCCACAGGTGTTTTTCTCTTCAGATGCCGCAGCAGCGCCCGCTTCCGCAGAAGTTCTCTCTTCTAAAGCCTCAGAAGTGCCGCTACTACAAGTGAGGTCCAGCACCCCACCAATCTTAAGCTTTGCAAATTTTGGGGGGTTATTAACACTCCTTTCTGGCTGCTGTCCCGTACTAAATTGCATCTTTGGGGGAGCGCTCTGAGTCCGGGCTAAAAAATCAGAGCTCGGACCCCCTCTCCCCGGACAGGGGGAGTACCCCGGGCTCGAGAGTGATTACCGAGCTCGGAGCCCTCTCCCCGGACAGCATGCCAAATACGCATAACCTTTACTCATGCTCATGCACCTGTGTTTGTTCTCGCATCTTGATATGCCACACCTGTGAGGTGGATGGATTATCTTGGCAAAGGAGAAGTGCTCACTAACACAGATTTAGACAGATTTGTGAACAATATTTGAGAGAAATAGGCCTTTTGTGTACATAGAAAAAGTCTTAGATCTTTGAGTTCAGCTCATGAAATGGATAGAACAAGAGCTTGAACAAGGAGTTGTGTTGCATGTTTTGAAAGAAAGGGCCTGATCTTCCTAGTGTTGTATAAAGCAAATCTGCAGGACCGGGCCGTTTTAGCAATGTGGTCTGAGAAATGCAGCTTATTGTCAATCACAACTCCAAGGTTTCTAGCTGTTTTTGAAGGAGTTATGGTTGATGAGCCTAACTGGATGGTGAAATTTTGATAAAGTGATGGGTTTGTTGAAACCACAAGCAGTTCTGTCTTAGCCAGGTTGAGTTGAAGGTGATGGTCCGTCATCCAACAAGAAATGTCTGTTAGACATGCTGAAATGACTAAATGTAAATATTATATACATATGAGTTGTTTTTTTATATATAAATCAAACAGTGATTTACTGAACAAGTTGCTCTTTCTTTAAATAAATCCAATCATAATTTTCTTAGGAACAAAAATCTACCTCAGCTTATGCTCTAAACTAGTGGTTCTCAACCTTTTTTTCCACTGGGCCGCACTATGGTCCAAGTGCAAGTGTCACGAGCCGCACGGATATCATTTACATGTTATGTCACCAATACAAACCAATCAGATTTATAATAGCCTATTATAGCCTAAATATTATGATAACTAATCGATTACATTCATTGAAATAAATAAATAAATATACTCCCCATTAATAAAACACCTGGTGCTGTCGGGAGCTGAACAATTTTGTGAAATTCGGCTTGAAAGGAGTAACAGCACAATGAAGTTGCGATTGGATTGGTGTGTTCAAGTCATGTCGGATAGATCGTATTTACGAGTTGAACGCACATGAACGCTACCACAAAGTCGTTATTACGAGTGGGAAACTCGAAATTTTCTTTAAGCCCCGAGTTTCCGAGTTGGGGCGTGTCAATGAGAAACATGGCAGAATCGATGGATGCAACGTCTGTTGTTGACAGTAAATTTTTGTTTAAATTGATAGTTTAGTTCTTTCTTTCATCTCTTCTGATAAATTTTCAGTCAAATCGTTTGTGTTTCCTTTTGCCTGAAATAGAGCCCTGCATTTCAGCCCGGGCCCAACGGGCCCCGACTTTTTTTACGCCCCTAGGGCCAGGCTTCGGGACAATATTCACGTCATAGTTCAGACGCGGGCCGGGCATCGGGCTTGTTTTAGGCTTCTTCTTATTTTTATATTTTAGACATCCATCAATTAGTGATGAAAAACTAAATTTTTTTTTGCCGCGCTGGTGGAAACAACATGAGACCGTGCTGCCGCGACTGTCAAGAGCGGCTCGATGGTGTTTAGTGTCCAGCAGAGCCAGCGTGCCGTCAGCGCAGCTGAACAGTTCTGCGTTCAAATGCACGCAATAGGCTTAAATTTGCCGCAGAGCATCGGCAAAAG
>NW_015633175.1:0-831 GCF_001515625.1 Sinocyclocheilus rhinocerous | reverse complement strand
GGCAAAAGTAATTACCATGAATGTGTCAGGGGGAAATAGTAAGGAGATATCTGAATTATTTACTAATAAACGAGTGTTTTCTGAGTCGGTGTCGCAAGGATGAAGTTGCCGATCCTGACTCGCCATCTCCTCAGACTCGTCTTTAGAGAGAAGTGCATCTTTACAGATTATGATTATATATTCAGTAATTTGGTTTTATTTTCTCTTTTCTTTGACTCGAATTATGCTTTTGAAATGACGTTACGTAGGAGTGGAGTAATAATGCAACATTCATTTGTTCTGCAATAAATTATATACATACACACACAGAGTTAAAAATGTGCTATTTTCTCATCCCAATGTCTATAATTTCACAATTTCATATAAATACCATTTCTTATTTAATATTGATAGGCTACATAAGCACAATTGAAAAAAGATGGGTTTTTAAAAAACTGTGATGTACTGTTGTGGACACCTGTTGCTTATTTTGCTCAATAACTTTTCCTATTTAAGTCCCCTTGCCATTCAGCCATGTGTTAATGAAAATGACACGAAAACCCC
Organism: Sinocyclocheilus rhinocerous; assembly: GCF_001515625.1. NCBI lineage: Eukaryota > Metazoa > Chordata > Actinopteri > Cypriniformes > Cyprinidae > Sinocyclocheilus > Sinocyclocheilus rhinocerous. Next base: position 288 of record NW_015633175.1, on the reverse strand, counting down.
AATTTTCAAAGCATGAAATTGCAGTTCTTTTGGAGGAGATGGAAAATAATAAAATCCAGCTATTTTCAAAGCTGAAAAACAGCATTACAAATGCTGACAAAAAGAAAATCTGGGCAGAAATCACTCAAAAAATAAATGTTGCTGGCTATGGGTACGAAGGAAGCCCAGAAGAAGTCAGGAATAAAGTGGAGGAAGTGGAGGGACTTCGCATTGGAAGGGATCCTTGGAGGTATAGATGCATGTGCCTTTGCCTTCAAAGTTCAGGCCTCCAACATCAGGCCCTCTCCA
>NW_015633174.1:352154-379046 GCF_001515625.1 Sinocyclocheilus rhinocerous | reverse complement strand
GGAAAATGGCACGTATGGTCACCCTAACCTATAACAACCCAGCCAACCAGCCACCTAAAAAAGTCAAGTTTTTCTAAAAGCTTTAATCTGTAGTTTTTTATAAAAGAAGTGATGTTGAGTACATGAAACCCTACAAAATATTCACCTATTAAAACTACAAATAAACATGTTTGGTTTGAAAAAAAGAGGAGAAACTTCTTGAACACTTCAAAGTGAGGAATGATTTAAAATGATCACTTAATTATTTTATTGACATAAAAGAATATCAGATCATGTAGAGGGCCAAAGCTTAGAGTTTGCTTCTGGAATCTATTTTTCCAAAACTAAAAGAGTTTTGAAGAAGTGAAAGTAGGGGATCTTGTTGATGAGGAAAACAAAAAAGTATTTTGTGGAAGTACAGCATGTGCAGTCATGTACAATATTGCTCAAGAGAAGGATAGGATGCATTATAAACGCACAAGTGACACAATTGTCAGATGACAAATGGAAGCTGGTGCAGTAATGCTGGAGACACTGCTATTAGGCTGAGGTGAGAGACTGTCTTGTTATTTACAAGAATTATGAAAATGTACTCCAAACCACACGGAAATGTGTTTGCCTTTTTTGTCTGCAGAGATGTTTACATTCATTTTTAGATATTATAAATATTCGATATTTACGTATGACAAGCTTTTTACTTATTTTCTCTTTATTGATTAACAGAACCAAATCTATTGTAGCTAATCTAACTTAGCCTATATTTAAGTTTTAAAACAGAACTTTTTTCAAAACTGAATCTTCAAGAAATTACTTTGAACCCTTGGGTTGAAATTACATACTGCTAAGCAATAATAATCTAGGAACAGTGATTGTGGTATTACTGATATTTATCATTAACAAACTTTCTTTTTGTTGTCTGCTTGCAAGGACTCAACAGAATTTACAATGGATTCAGCAGATTTTGTATTTGACAATAATTACATTGATTATGATAATGTCACCTCCTCTGGTAATTTCCCTTCTGAAGAAGTTTTTTTCCACGTCCACACCACCACATGTTTCACTGAGGTTCTTTGCCTGTTGTTGCTGGTGATCAACGTGATCATCTGTCTGCTGGGCCTGGGAGGAAATGGTGTGGTTATCTGGATTGCAGGGTTTGGCATGAAGAGGTCAGTCAATACTACCTGGTACCTGAGTCTGGCTGTATCTGACTTCATATTCTGCGCCTGTTTGCCTTTTAACATCGCCTACAGCGTCACATCAGACTGGATCTTTGGCCTCTTCATGTGCAAGTTCACTTCCTTTGTCATGTTCCTCAACATGTTCAGCAGCATCTTCCTCCTCGTCATCATCAGCGTGGATCGCTGCGTCGCCGTCATGTTTCCTGTTTGGGCACAGAATCACCGCACTACTGGAAAAGCATCTGTATTGATCACACTCGCGTGGATTGCCTCTGCAGCTTTAAGTATCCCGTCTATCGTATACCGTGATGTCCAGAGTCACCTAGGTATAAACCATTGCATTAACAACTACACATCCAGCCAGTACAGCCACAAATTCATTGCCGTGAGCCGCTTTGTTTTTGGATTTGTCATCCCTTTCATCCTCATCATTGTTTGTTATACCGTCATCATCCTCAGACTGAGAGCCAGCCAGATGGCAAAGTCCAACAAACCGTTTAAGATCATGACGGCTCTCATTCTGACCTTCTTCCTGTGCTGGCTGCCGTACCACACGTTTGTGCTAATTGAACTAAACCAGACCTTCCACAAAGAGGTCATTATTCTCGGACTGAAAATTGGCACCGCTGTCGCAGCCGCAAACAGCTTCCTGAACCCCGTTTTGTACGTTTTCATGGGCAATGACTTCAGGAAGAAGTTCAGGAGCTCCATCTTATCAAAGATTGAGAATGCCATTGGAGAAGACGGCCGAACGATCAGCCGTTACCTGTCTCGCTCCAGCTCAGTGGATGCCAGGGCCTCCACTCATATCTAAAGAATAAACTGGAAGTAATATTTCTTCAGTTATTTTTTTTCAGTAGGGCTGTCAATTTAATGCATTAATTTAGTATAATTAATTTTAAACTAAACTAAAATAACACACTGAAGTGTGCCGGACTGAAAATTGGCACCGCTGTCGCAGCCGCAAACAGCTTCCTGAACCCCGTTTTGTACGTTTTCATGGGCAATGACTTCAGGAAGAAGTTCAGGATCTCCATCTTATCAAAGATTGAGAATGCCATTGGAGAAGACGGCCGAACGATCAGCCGTTACCTGTCTCGCTCCAGCTCAGTGGATGCCAGGGCCTCCACTCATATCTAAAGAATAAACTTTATTTTTAAGGAAGTAATATTTCTTCAGTTATTTTTTTTCAGTAGGGCTGTCAATTTAATGCATTCATTTAGTATAATTCATTTTAAACTAAACTAAAATAACACACTGAAGTGTGCCTCCTAACTGTAAATTCCATAATAAGGACACTGTTATACACTGTAAAAAAAAAAGAAAAAAAAAATCAAACTTGTAAATAGAAAAAAAATATTATTGAATTATGTTTTACAAGAAAATACTATTTCAGTCTTTAAAATGTCATGTTTAATTCAATGTGTTACTTGCTTTTTCTTTGTAATTATTTGTAAAATTTACTAGCAACTTCTGGATGAAAATTTTTTCAACACCAGTTTTTTTGTGTGAAATATCTGAGCCAAAAGGCCACAAACTTGACTACAAATGGCCAAAAAGCAAAAGAAATGTAAAAAAGCAAAAAGTAAATGTTGCATTACATCAATCTATATTTGATAAAATATGTACTTTTATACTTTTTATTTTGTTTTGTTTTTTATAAATAAATCACTTATCCATCTCTGATCTGAGCAATTTAAGCTTTAAATGCCACCAAATAGATTGTGTTTCACTGGATGCATTGTTGCATTCAAAACTGCTTGAGTGCAGCAAAGTTATATGTTTTTAATAGTTAAAACTACTTTTAACTGTACGTTTAAAACCGCATCTTGAAACATGGTGCGCAAGATGCGTTTAGAGAGGTGTGACGCAATAACCAAAAACATCTGACTAGAAACATTTTATATATAAACAGACCAAAAATAAGGTGAATGGGGAAAACCTGTCCTGTGTGAATGACCTGTAAAGTCATGTTTGTTCAATGATATAAAAATAAAACTTATTTTGACTTCTAAAGCCACTTTTTAAATAGGCTATATATTATATTCAATTATTTACTTGTCTGCCACAAGTTTTTACTTGTCAAAACTTTCATTTTGGGCTTTGTAATTAGTATATGCAATTAATTTGAATACATTTTTAAATTTAATTTTTAGTTATTTATAGTAATATATCAAACCATTATTATGCATAATGCAAATGGCTTCTTGATGTAAGCTAGCATACTTTAATCTTCATAATCACATGCACAGATCTTGTACAGATCTGAACATTATTGAACTTCCCTGTGACTAATACATCTTTTTGTTCTGAACACACTTCAGCATCAGTTTGGTGTATGTTGACCTGCTCACTGCATGGCGCTACATTCTCGGTTTTTAACCTCAAACCAACCCATCGCTAACTATCAGATAAACAGAGCAACTTGAATAGGGTACTTGATAAGTGTGGCCATCGACAGTCTCAGTTCTCAGAAATGTGCTTGCATCTTACAGAGGAACTAGGCGTTAAAATGTTTGGCCAGTAGCTCAGTCTGCATTTATCAGCAAACAACCCAGCAGCAGAAGTTGATTTCTATTGATTTCAAACGGCATTGTGAAGCTTACTTTGTGAGGTAAGTTATCTTCAGATGACATCAGAACCAATTCAAGATGTTTTCGGTTAAATTTTAAAGACAGAGCAGCAAAAGAATTAGGATGCATACGATTAACAATTCCATGTTGCAATAGAATATTTTCAAAATTTTGGATTGCAACCACCTTTAAAAGGTGGTAGATACCAGATATAACACAAAACGAGACATTACACCCTCCTCACTTAACAAACATACTTTGCACTCATCAGTGTTACAAGTTTCGCTTAAAGTTGTACTTAAAATTCAAATGCGAATAGCATGCCACGTGTTCTGTGTGGTTTAAACACTAAACTAGCTTTTTAAGTAGCAAATTAGGCAATTTCCTTCATACAAACAGGCATGCATGTAACCCATCAAAGGGAATTTAAGGTCAAAGGATTATCAGAAAAGTACAAGCAGTTTATGGGAAAAATAAGGGAAGCTATGGGAGAATTCTGCTAGCATTGTGCTTTTTATTGATTTTTTTTTGACCGCTCTGCTTGTCAGAGAAGGACTGGTTGGAAATGATATATTGTATGCATCATGCAGAACTTGTTCTGTTATTTTACTACTGAGAGGAATGTTTTTTAATGGTGAAAAGTTAACTATTGGTTAACTCTGGTACATAGCATCAAATGGAAATATTTAAGTTTAAAATTGTACATGGTCCCTTCAAAACAAAATAAACCAGGAAAACATAACTTTTAAACCTTTTTGTCATCCTAAAAAAACAGAGCACTGCATAATGTAGTGCAGCAGATCAGTGCAAGAATTTCAAATATGGGGGGGGGGCAGATTGTCCATTTCCAATTATTCTAAGTCCCCCCAATGTCTCTGGTGGTTACAGCCCGGCTTCAGTTTAAATGCATTTGGATAAATTGCATATTGTTTTTGTTACAGAACTCTGCTTCCTATTCACAATGACTTCAACTCCAGTTGCAGATTATTATTATGATTTACAAGAGTTAGCTGTAGACAGCCATGCGAAAGAAGAGCAACTTCATGAGGACTTACATCTTGGCTACTGCAGGGAAGCAGCATGTGTAATTACAGTGATCTTTAATGTGATCATATTCCTTCTTGGCATCATTGGAAATGGTGCGGTGATCTGGATTACTGGTTTTAAGATGAAGAAGTCAGTGAACACCACCTGGTACCTGAGTCTGGCTCTGTCTGACTTCATTTTCTGCGCTACTCTCCCTTTCACCGTTGACTACATGGTGAAGAACAGCTGGATCTTTGGGCCCTTCATGTGCAAGTTCAACGCTTTTGTTATGACCCTCAATATGTACAGCAGCATTTTCATCCTGGTCATCATTAGTGTGGATCGCTGCATCACCGTCAAGTTTCCCGTCTGGGCCCAGAATCAGCGCACCGTACAGAAAGCTTCTGTAGTTGTTATGTTAGCTTGGTTCGTGTCTTCTTTGCTTAGCATTCCATCTGCCAAATTCAGAGAGATTATGAATATAGACATATGCTATAGCAACTATGAGAATCACCACAAAACCGTTGTGTTCATGCGCTTTACTTTTGGGTTTTTGATTCCATTCCTGACCATCTTCACCTGTTACTCCATCCTGATCCGTAAACTTAGAGCAAACCAAATGTCCAGATCCACCAAGCCCTACAAGATCATGACATTACTGATCACAACTTTTTTCATCTGTTGGTTGCCATTTCAAATAGTTTCCGTTTTAGAGTTGGACCGAATTGAGTACAGCTTTGCCTTTCACACAGCCCAACAAGTATCCGCCACTCTCGCCAGTGCAAACAGCTTTCTAAACCCGTTCCTCTATGCATTCATGGCCAAGGACTTAAAGAAGAAATGCTATTCCTTTCTTTCCAAGATTGAGAGCGCCATCGATGAGGAGACCCGAAGTGCTTTCAGAGCAACTTCAATTACCAATTCTGTGGATAACAGACATTCCACTGTTGTCTGAAATTTTTACACGAGTCATGCACTAAAGTGAATGATGACCCATAGAAACGGCTTGGCATTAACAAGTAGTGCAGTTGTTTTGTCTGTTGCATGTTTGAGTTTGGAAATTTACAAGTAGAAGTTAAAAAATTTAAATAGATGTTCAATATAAGCTACTTTACAAGTCATTATATTTTGTTTAATAATTTTGCAGAATTCTATGACAGCTATTAAATATTTACAGTTTTTATTTAACCATTTATGTTACAGATTAACGCATGGGGGTGGGTTAAAAGAATTTGGGGTGTTTGAATGTATGTATTAAACATAATTTGGACAAGATCGACAAATGTTGTCATGCTCCACATCTCTCTCTCTCTCTCTTTGTTTTGCTAACATATGCATAAAAATATATAATAAAAATCTTGTTCTAACCATTCTGTTTCCTTAAGTGCTGGGAATTCTCTTCATTATTTAATACGCCTATTAATGAAATCCATACACAATACATTCAGAAAGACGCTTCAGCATTGTTCATTTTTGATATGATAAACATTGTGATACTTCCTATCTTTCAATACTTCCTGCTTATATGCATTGCAGAAATATATTTGCATGTATTTGGTAGTTTATGCTTTATTTTCTACAATTTATAGACCACACTTAGTAAAACTAGATGCAGGGCTGAAGACTGTAACTCAAATGGTCGCAATGTAAAATGTAAAAATTTAAAGGGGTCAAATAATGCTACATGCACTTTTACAAGTTGTTTCAACTGAAAGGTGTGTTGGCAGTGTATGTACACACCCACCCTAAAATGATAAAAATCCACCCAGTGGTTTTTTGTTAATCTACTAAAATCTTTCCCCCTTTCTCAAATCGAGCCGATCTCAGATGCCTGTCTGTGTGACGCGCGAATCATTCGTGATCCAGCTTCACCTACAGAAGAAGTGCGTGTACGTTTTTTTTAACGAATCTTTGCAAATCGCCTTTCCTAATAATGTGCTAATTAGCAAGTTTCACGATGAATGCAGCTAAAGTAAACAGTCTCTCTGAGAGCGGATCGGAAGAGAGGGGCGGGGTCAGCAGAGCTCATTAACATTTAAAGGAAAATGCTACAAATCTGCATGCTCTGAAAAGAGCTGTTTTTGACAGGGTAAAAAAGGTGTTTTTTACACTACCATTGAGAAATTTTAACCAAACTATGTTACAGACTTTTCATTAAGACCCTAAAGAATCATATCAACTTGTGGAAAATGGGCATCCTATGACCCCTTTAAGACAATAGTTTAAAACCAAGTCGCCTTGGCATCCATATGTGGTTCCTGTATCATTTTGACAAATGACCAGACAAAAAGGTAGCTTAGATTCGCTTTTGAGTAAGCAGTTTAATTCATTGAGTTACAGTCTGCAGCTCTTCACCTCTGACCATTTAGTGTACAGCAGCAGTGAGTCATTTTATAACCAGACTGACTAGTGTTTGGAAATAAATCCTACCACATATTAAATGTATGGCGGGGAGCCTTAGTCTCCATCATTATGACCGCAGTAACCTTATCAACAAAGATGCTTAATTTAACTCTGAGCACTGGCTGCTCAAGTGCTGCTCGTATCACACCTTCCCTGTGAAAACAGCACAAAACAACAGACAAGTAGATGAGAGATTTGTAAAACCAGGGTTCAACGATTCTAGAAAGTGCCAAACCCAACAAGCATTTAAAATGCAGTGTCAATACAGCTGTAAAGAGAGAACGAAACTGCTTAAATGATTTTTTTTTTGTTTCTTCAGCATTTTCACCAAATGCACACAGAAATAAATGTTTAAAAAAACCTTACAATCATATTCAAATCTTTAAGTAAATACATAAATAAATAAGCAAGCAAGCAACTACATACATAAATGAATGCTGGGCCTCTGAGAATTTGGGGCGTTACAATTTATTGATCAGGACATCTGATGCACAATCCAAACAAATGCAAAACCTTTCCATATATTCACACAGTTCTCTCAGCTTACAATTATAATAAAAATCTTGTTGCAATCATTTAATTCCCTTTGCATTGCTGGCAATTACTCTCTGATTTCTATAATCATTTGGTAGAAATTCCTTACATTCACTCCATACAAAATACATTCAGAAAGACACTTCAGTTCCTTTTTGAAATGAAAAGCGTGTAATGCTCAAATTTAAAAGCCTTTTCAAAAATATAGGTGCTGCTTTGTCTTTTAAAGTCATTCTCCTTGTGAGCATTACAAAAATATATATGTGTATTTACATATATTGAATGTTATTTTATTAGGTCTCCAGCTGAGAAGCAGAAATTTACCTTCGAGGTGCTTTTTGTCTCTTTAGAACATTGCTTCATACTTGCTTTCACCCCTTCAAGATTATTAGATAAAGCTGATTCACTGTTTTGAATAAAAACTCCTGCAATTAAAACACTGACAAAAAAACAAAAACAAAAATAACAATTCTGAGCATTTCTGGAACAAGTTGATAATTGCATCCAAAGCCTGACATCTAATGATATTTTGGGAGGAATTATTTGATTTTGTGGGGAAGTTATTCAGTGCACCTCACACAGTACGTTGTGCAACTACTCTCACAGTCTAACCTGGGACATAAATTGGTGTAGAAAGTTTTTATGCATAAAGGGATAGTTCATCCAAAAATGAAAATTCTCTCATCATTTACACATCTTCATGTAAATCCAAGTATTGATACACAACTCTTCTCATGTATTTATTGTGACTACGTCTGTCAAAAACATAACTGAATGAATTTTCATTTTGGGGAAAACTACAGTATCCCTTTAACAGATTCAAATAATAAAAGGGGCAAAGGGTCAGTCAATGTCATTTTAAGCAACTTACAAAAAGCAACCATTTTTTTTGATCACCCATGCACTGCAAATACATCTTAAAACCTCAGTGAGAAAAACAAAAGTTAAACTCAATGGAACAATCTCAACGTAGAAGTGCTCTAAACACAAAACAGAAGAACTTGGTTGCTTTCATCTAAATCGATAGCTCAATAAAGGCTGCAATTTGCCTGCAAATCACTGAAGGCAAGTACCAGACAACGTGTTTTCGAGTCGCCCATGCATTGATCTAATCACGTGGTGTAACTTGAGGATTGAGGATTTTGTTGTCCATATCAGTTTTAAGAAGCATCATAACATCTGAAAGCAATTTCCAGATAATTGTGGTCACACACTCTAAAAAATGCTGGGTTGTTTCAACCCAACTTTGGGTCAAATATGGACTAACCCAACTTTTGGGTTAAAAATGTAATGTCAAAATTTAACCCAACGGCTGGGTTAGTCCATATTTGACCCAAGGTTGGGCTGAAACAACCCAGCATTTTTTAGAGTGCAGGAAGCTGGGGTTCAGATGTTAAAAATGAAATCGCTGTCCAGATATTCCCAATGAGACTGAAGTGCTTAAGGGATCATAATGTAGTCCAGTAGTCGAAGGAAAAGCCAATTTAATGAAAGACACATATCATGGGTTTATCTAAATAGCTGTCCCGGATGTCTTGATGCCAACAGACACATTTATAAGAAGTGTGAACAGTCATTTCCCGTAATGACTCAACTGAATTTGTAGTGAGCACCCACTTGTATTGGCCTAAGGAAGATGGATCCATGGTGATTAAACTCAAAGCAAATTGTTGCACAAGCCCATGTCTTACTATGTAGTGTAGACTATTAATGAAAAGGCAAACAGTTTTTCAGCAGTTTATTTCTGCAATACTGTACCATTCTTAAAACTGAAAGCAATCAAAGAGAATGATGATAAACAATTTCATATTCTAGGGTAAAAATGGGTATAGCTGGGAAAAAAGTGTGTTGTGAAAAAAATAAAGCATAAATGAAGAGATGAGTATCATCTGGGTCTGTACTCCTTGGGTACACCAGACAGGTTTCTCTTTCTGAGTGCCGTGTCCACGGTCTTAATAAGCCCGTCAATAGTGGCACGCATCTCTGGCGTATAAGGGTCGTATTCCAGCTTCCTCAGACCAGAGCGTTTGAAGTTCCCATCCTTCTGTCCTTCCACACACAGCAGGCGGTCCACTGAGACTTCTAGGCCCAGAAAGATGACCATGCCTTTTAACTCAGAAAAAAGGTCCCGTTTTAAGTCCTCAAAGTGTACCACTTGAACTGTCTTCCCATATTTCAGCCAGTCTAGTGTGTGGGATGCCCACCATGGAGCGTAGTTCTTCACAAACTCTGGCCACTCTGATTGAGAGAGAATGAGAGAGTTGATCTTCTTGAACAATGACATCTTGCAGTAACATGGCACCAGAGATTTAGTGCATTAGAAAACCTTTGTAGACATGTGACAGCACTGCACAAATGTACCGGACATCACCAAACACAACTTGATTCAATAGCGGAACTGCTTACGTATATTTTTAATCAACGATCAGAACACTTTTCTGAAAAAACGAATTAAGCAGAAGTCAGTCACACTCTGAATTGATGAACTTGTTTGTATTTAAGTAATAGAATACAATTTTATGCTGAGTCTCATCAGTGGAGAGAATGAAAACAATATAAATCGCTAATGAAGAGCTGATGTCTTTTTTTTCACAAACCAAATAAAATTAGCATAATCATGATGATAGAGGATGTAAAAAGAACGGAATACAAAAGGAAGAAGCAAAAAATGCTGATTTTTTTTAGATGCTTCTGCGTTTCGGTCAGTGTGACGCATCAGAAAGAATTAATAAGCTTGTTGGCACGGCAACAAGAACAGTGAAACAATAACAGAGGAACATACTGCACAGTGTTAAATGTTAAAATGTGTTAAAAACACACACACAGGCAACTTCATAAAACTGTTTAAAAAATGAAACAAAAACAGAAAGATGCTCATTTCGAAAATCAAGACACCAAAATGTCACAAGTATCTGCTTCTCCGTGGGAAAAATATATTGTTAAGAAGCAGAACAAGAGAGAAAAATTGCTTAAAAATGGACTTCATTGGGGTAAGGACAACTTTACACAACAAACTGACCACTACCATAGTTCACACACTTTTTTTTTTAAAATGCAACAATATTTTAGTAAAATTACATTAACTGCAAGTAAAATGTGTTTTGGTTTAATGGTTATAACTATTCAAATTTAAACACCAGAAACCTGTATTTGGTGCCCAATAATAGATTGCTGTACCTAAACATAAGCATCATTAGTCTTAAGCAAGTTTCTCATACAGAGTTAAAAGGGAAAAAGCGCACACCCTCGACCGCAGTATAGCAGCTTAGTTTAACCCTAAGACTAATGACAACGTCAAAAACAAAACAGAAGTTCTTTCAAACATTTAGCCTGATTATAAGCATTGGTCTGTTAGCCTACCAAACTGACCTAAGATACAGATAATGCCAGCAAATATTGTGATGAGCTCAGTGAAGACAAAAAATGCGTCAAATAACACCTGTATATGGAAGAGAAGCTGGACAAATTGTGATGGGGAAAGTTTTGTAAATTCTAGCAGCAGTAGGCAGTTCACCCAAAAATGAAAATGTGCTCACCCCTCAGGCCATTCGAGATGTAGTTGAGCTTGTTTCTTCATCAGAACAGATTTGGAGAAATTTAGCATTACATCACTTGCTCACCACAATGGATCCTCTGCAGTGAATGGGTGCCGTCAGAATCAGTTCAAACAGCTGATAAAAACACCACAATAATCCACACGTAATTCACACAAATGGTAGTCGGTTACTGATTCCAAATTACATGACAAAAATAGTAGTTAGTAACATAATCCATTATGTTACACATTTTAGGTCATGTAATCAGAGTAATCTTTTAGATTACTTTTGACCTAACTCGTTTAGCACATTTATTTAAATACGATAATATTCACACAAATGGTAGTCGGTTACTGATTCCAAATTACATGACAAAAATAGTAGTTAGTAACATAATCCACACATTTTAGGTAATGTAATCAGAGTAATCTTTTAGATTACTTTTGACCTAACTCGTTTAGCACATTTATTTAAATACGATAATCTTGTACATTATGGATATAAAAATACAAATCTAGATTATCAGTTAATCAGTTACTATCCAGCACTGATCATTATTCTGCATTATCATAGATTGACTGGTATATTGGCCGGAAGCGATGATTTAAATCTAAAACACCTTAATGATAGATTTGTTTCTTACAAACACACAGCTTTTCAGTTCGCAAGACGTTAATTGACGGACTGGAGTCGTGTGGATTACTGTGATGCTTTTATCATCTGTTTGGACTCTCATTCTGACGGCACCCATTCAATGCTTAGGATCCACTGGTGAGCAAGTGATATAACGCTACATTTATCCACATCTGTTCCAATGAAGAAACAAACTCACCTACATCTTGGATAGCCTGAGGGTGAGTACATTTCCAGCAAACTTTCATTTTTGGGTGAACTATTTCTTTAACAGAGACATTTAACATGCACGGTTTTTATATGCTTCATGCAAGTACTGCTGTTTGTATCGCACATCACTAGGCTTTAGAACAAGCTTTCATCTCTCACCTTTCCCCCTCCAATGAGCTTGAGAGGCAAATCCAATATGGCCACCATACTTGCGGTTAAATTCTGCCATGAGGGCTTTATAAGGGTTCCGGATCATAAGAATGCTGGCATCAAAGACCTCGATCTCCTTCTTGCCGCTCTCATGGGTCTTGATACATATGGTTCTACCACTGCGCCAGTGATCTCTCTCCCCTTTGAAACCTGCACACGCAAAGAGATCAAAGAGAAAGGAAGACCATCAGCTAGCAAGAGTCAAAAGGATGGCCTTCTCAAAAAGAGAACAAAAAGGTTAAGTTAACCTTTGTTGTACAGTGAGCCATCAAAGTAGTAGCTCCCGGTGTAGTAACCTGTGGCCAGCTCAATAAGGTGACGGGCCCACGTATTCCCTGCGCCTGGGAAACTAGCTAGTGCCACTAGGTGTTTGGAACGAGTGGGTAAAAAGCGCCGGTCCATACAACGATTATCTGTAGAGATAAAAGTGAACACATATCAGGGCAGATGTAAGATATTGAGGTGAAAAAAACCCTTAAAAAGTCTCAAAGTCTCCATGAAATTGCTTGACAAGCAAGTATATTAGCACATATATTTATGACCTCAAAGGTAACATACGTGGACAAAAAAATGCAAAAATAATAGTCTTGAAATCACAGAACCTTTGCATTCTGTAAAAAAAACAGGTAAAATGTCTCAATCAGGTTTGAGCGGTGTGATAAACAAGAGGAATTGGGTGTGATCACAATTTTTTTAAATAAATGTCATATCACTATCTTCGATAAAATAAAAACGATCCATTTATTATTATTTTTTTGTTTTTTAAAGTTATTTACATCTAAAAGTACCATATTTTATGTAAAATATGCTTATTTTTGTTATATTTAATATTTCTTTTACTACAGTAAAAAAAATTATTAACAAATCCCAGTAAGCCAAAAGCTAAAAATGACTTTGGTGACATATGATGGCATAAAAATATAAAAATTTCAAAAATATCAATAGCCACTATTTGGCTGTAGTACTCAGTGGCTGCATATAGGCTTAAATCTATAAACCATTGTTGTAATAAACTTAACCTGTTAAGTTTTAGATTTTATCACGTTAAAATTGTAGAATTTTTTTTATTGTAAAAAAAAATATATATTTGTGTTGGGTGAGACTATCCAAAGATGGCAAAATTTGCTTACAGACAAATCTGACCATGCTATAAGGAAAAGACAAAGGAGACAGAGTAATCATTAGTTTCTTTCTAACAAAAAAAAACACATCACATTTCAATAACTCAAAAACGTAAAATGCTACCAAACTAGTAAGAATAAACAATACACCTAACAAGTAGCATGTTTCAGACATGTTTTGTTTGGAAGCATCAACTAATTTTGCAGTAGGACTTTGATCTGACTTTGAAGTGAGTGAGTGTGTGTGTGTGTGTGTGTGCAGTGGATGATTGACACATTCAAGAAAAATGCTCAGTTACTTGCTCATTCAACTCTTTGTTTTTGGTGTGACAAACAAAAGAAAAATATAGGCTATAAATATTATAGGCTCATTCAATGCTTTGTGTGTGTGTGTGTGTGCGTGTGAGAGTGTGTGTGAGTGTGAGTGTTTGCACATTGAGAATGTTGTATAGGCTCACCCCTTCATTTATATGTATGTATATCTGCATTTTGTTGGATTTATTGATTTTTATTGGACAAATTAAAAATGCACTGAATAGTATTTCCCATTCATTTCCTATGGGTGCCCACTTTTGTCCACGAATGACAAATGATGAAATTTTTTTTCAACCACTTAACTTTGTTGAATCGAGTCCAGTTTTTTTTGTGTGTGTGTTCAGGTGGCAAACAGGAAAAGTAGTCAAGTCTTGTACGCTCAGATTAAGGAAACTACTTGTTAAAAAAAAACAATGATTTTGCCCACATTTGTCCCAAAGAATGCTTGAGGTTTAACATAGTTGCAGTGCGATAAATTTGCTAACCTTATCTGTGTAAAGCTGAGAATAACCTTATCTTTGTTGTCCTTGTGCCTTAGTGGTCATAACTTTACACAGATAACGTCAGTCGAATTAAATGACAGAATTCTATGTTAAAATGTTGTCTTTTTTGGAAATGATCAGGCTCCAAATGCTTAACCCGAAAACATTTATTTAAAAGGTCCTGAAACTGTAAACTACAAATTATCTTCTGTCTCCGACAGGCAATTCATCCACACCATGAGTGTAACCGGTCTTGATGTAAGCAATCAAACAGCTTTTATAAATGCCACTAAATAAACTACAGTACAAAAGTTATTTAAGATGCAACAGTGCACGAAATATTATATATTTTCCATGCAGAGTGCAAGTGCAAACGGCTGTGCATTTATTTGTGCATTAAATCAGAGCTTTCACAGGATGTGTGAATTTATGTAATGAAAGGTGAGCTAACAAAACCATGTGTAATGTACAACCCCAATTCCAAAAATGTAAAAATGTAAAATGCAGTCAAATCAAGAATCTGTGAGTTTATTTAATTCCCCTTAACTTTTCTTTAATTGACAAAAGTACAAAGAAAATATTTGTACACACAAAATAATACAGGCAAAATAAAAGTTCAACTGTTTTGAAACAGACTTTTGAGCCCTCAGATGGCATTGCAAAACAAACCATCATGCCGTGGGTGTCAAATATAGCCACGTGCTCAGGAGTACTTCAGAAAACATTTTTTCCAAAATGTCAAAAAAGTCATTTACCACAGTCTTCCGCTGCATTGAGAAATGCAACTTGAATCTGTTACACAAAGAAAAACCTTACATCAATACTATGCAGTGATGCTGACGGGTTCTCTGGGCCAGAGCTCATCTCAGATAGTCAGAAAGACAGTGTGCTGTGGTCAGATGAGTCCACGTTTCAGCTTGTTCTTGGGAAAAACGGACATCAAGTTCTCAGTCCCAAAGACCAAAGGGATCATCCAGACTTTCACCAGCGACAGATGCAAAAGCAAAGGTCTGTCATGCTATGGGGGTTAAGCAGAGCAAACAGCATGGGTGACTGGAATCTGTGCGAAAGTACCATTGACATGAAGGCATATGGGGCTTTCGACCCGGAGGAACCTTTTCATAGTTCCTAGAATTATTGGCGGAAGTACCTGCTTTTTGGCGTGTTCGCACAACAGGAACTAAGAACATATTTAGTTCTAGGAACTCCGTTTGGACAAACAAAATTAGCTCCTACTTCAGAGTAGGGTCTAAAACAGTTCTATAGGAGCTACCAGTGACGTAAATGTACGCTGATTGGCCAATCGAAGCACAGCCTACCCAGTATTTTTTAAAAGCCATGTAAACATATTCACGAACAAAGAAGACGCTGTCGGCTGCTTCAGAGTTCCTGCCGCCGGTGCGAATGCAACCACGTAAATGGCCCAAGGGGGAAATTGGTTCTCTATGAACCACCATGCTAGCTAGTTCCTGAAACGATGCGGTGCAAAAGCCCCTAATACAGAGCTGTAGTGAGACGTATACTGCCATCAAGATGCGGTCTATCATGGGAAGCCCATGATTATTAGATCAAGACAATGCCAGGTCTCATTCTGCATGTGTTACAACAGCGTGGTTTCATAGACACATGTGGATGTGACTGACTGGCCAGCGGATCTGTCTCCTATTGAAAATGTATGGAGGAGAATCCGACAATAAAGACTGATGAGCAGCTGAAGTCTTGTATCAAGCAAGACTGGACAAAAATTTTGCATGCAAAACTTGAACAATTAGTATCCTCAATTCTCATACAATTTAACACTGTAATTAAAAGGACAGATGATGTGACAGAGTGTTAAAACATGCCTCCGTCCCAACTTTTTTGGAGCATGTTGCAGCCATCAAAATCCGAAAAATGATATAAAATCTCTTTATATTTACAAAATACATTTAAGTTGGCCAGTGAAAACATTGGAAACCTTTTCTTTGTGAATAAAATAAAGGTTAACGAGAATCAAGAAATCACAGATTCTAGATTTTTATTGTTTTATTTAATAGCTAGCGTATATTTGAGGGAAGCTTTGATGCTTTTAACTCTTTGATGTGTCATCCCCTCCCCTTCACACACACTTGTGCAGCATATTTAAAAACTGTGGTGCGAACTAACCAGTACTTAAAAACGGGCAATTCCCCCAGCCTCAAAGTCAACAAAGTGACTCTATGTGGTTTTGTGGCCGAGTGCATGTATGTGCGTGTTTCGGAAAAAGGCTCTGCTTGCACAGCAGAACAGTTGCGCCATTTAAGTGTCACAAGCATGCATTTATTGAAATCATCTGCAGATATCTGAAATGCATGATATATGCTATTGATTTAGTGCCAAATTTACAGGTGAAGCCATCGCCTTTGACCACTGCTGAAACCACAGCAAAGTGGAATAAAGAAGTCACACTGTTTTCTTACTTTGACGGCAAACTCGGAGGAAGTGTAGAGGAAGTGTGAACTTAGCAAATGTAAGGGTCGACCTCGGTAAGTGATATGCAGCCACAAAAGCTCAGTTAGAGCTCATCACACATTTGAAACACCGTGAAGACTGAACCGGGCTTGTGCTTCTATAGTGGCCTGGCATGTTTGTTCTTGTCCTAAAACAGGGGAAATATTGTGCATGTGGGCTGTCTGTGTGCTCAGCTGAGCACATTGTTTTGGTCCAAACAAATGAATGCTACCTTGCACTTGGGTCTGGTACACTACAAAGAAGTCATTGTTTCCACAGCTCTCAAAGTCTTCTCCTGCACAGTGCTGGAGACACAGTTCCTCATCCTCACGCTCATGCAGGGTGAAGAGTGGAGTAGGAAATCCACAGTGACATTTTTCACCAGCCAAGGCTGCCAGAGAGAATTCCTATAGCAGACAAAGGAAAAAGATTATATAGGACAGACTATAAACACAGTACTGTAGTATGAGAGAGACCAGATGTACTCACTTTCTCTGTGCACATGTCAACACACTTGTCCACTGACATGTTTTTAATAACGGCACTAGCAGGAAGCGCTAGGGTCACGTTGTCTGGCCTCTTGAAACAGCCCTTGAAGATGGCACTCCCATCTGAAAAGCAAAATAAATATGAATTTTTAAAAATGTAAAACCAACAAAAACAACTACATATATACCATTTTTTGAAGAAAATGTGAGTATTGATTGCGTTTCAAAACCTCACCAGCTACTGTCTTGTAAATGTTTTTGACTGACTCATTAAAAAAGCAATACACTGACGTTCAAATAGTATCTATTTGCACTAAGTGTAAATCTATCACTATTTGTACAAGTGGAAATAGTCTTTTATCAATTCATTTAAGAATGGTTTCATCAAAGGCTAAGTTGTTCCTGCACAACTATTGTATTCACTTGCTGTGCTTATCACATAACCTCTCATACGCAAACAGATATCCTGTCACGTGAGAAAAGTGCTTAATCAGGACACACGGGGTGGAATGTCACAAGTTTCTGCCTGTGCTATTTTTTGATCAATATGGTGATCTGGAAATGGATATGAGTTTCTGCCTGTGCTATTTTTTGATCAATAAAGGAAACATGAGGCATAAGGAAAAGGGTGAAGGACGTGCCATAACGATCTGGAGATGGATATAAATTTTATTTTATTCATAGTTTATTCGAAAAACGGATGTTGTGAAAAGGATCTGGCAGAAGAACAATACTGGCAGAAGTTTTCAAAGCTACAGTAAATAAACACAAATGAATGAGATAGGAAAAGCAATCATTCAGGGCTCCCACTCTTTTCCAGAGATCATTTCCCAAGACTTCAAGGACATTTTTTATTTAATTATGGTGGGAATAAAAGACAAGGATGGCCATGACTTAACTATAAAATCAGTTCTTTAAAATGAGCTCTTAATTATAAATTACAACAAATTATTTTGTTCATTGTTTCTTCAGCATCTCTTGCTTTTGTTAACGGCCCGTTCATAGACTTTGTAATATTTCCACACAAATGACATTTTGGAAAATGGTTGTAATACAGTTTGTTTAAATGTCTGGAACAGAGATTGCCTGAAATAAAACAAAAGAGGTGACTGTTGATCACATGTTTGGAGAAAAAACTGGCCAGTTGCGATTTATGCCATGTTTATGGTACTTTTTCTACTACTAATATTGATCGTTTCGGGCCAGTGGTGAACTGTTCGTTCTTGGATACAGGAAAAGACAATTATATATTTTTTTAAATAACAATTTTCCAGGACACGTGGGAACCCTGAAACAATGCGATTGAATTTTTCCACGATCACTAGAAAACAAAGAGCAGAAATCATTCATGATAATCACTTCCCCGAGAGCTCAGTGGTGAGCCCTGTGCTACGCTCTTGCAATCATGCTTTGATTATCAAAACAGCTTAAAGACAAACAAGACAGCCAATTTTTGTTAACAATAAACATTAAGGGCTCATTTGTTAACATTAGGAAAATATATTTATGAAACGGATAGTTACGGTCCTTGATTCTGATTGGCTGGGCCACGTTCGAAGCTGTTGTAAATTACTCTACAAACATACACCTTTGTTTACGTTTGTGTGTTGCTCGGCAACCACTTTGTTGCAACCACAACCGTTTCTGAGGAACTACATTGTTTGGTGGAAGAATAATGTTTTTATTAATACCATTACATTTTATTTGCTTTGTTTTATTTTGTGAAGCCTTGCTACATATATGGAATAACCGTTTTATAAAAGCAATAAGCCCCGTGAAGCCGTGGTTTACAGTGAATTTATAACAGCTAAAGGGGTTTTAGGGGTTTGCCGCTTCGCGTCGTGCCTAACAACACCCCTTAGCTGTTATAAATTCATTGTAAACCACGGCTTCTTGGGGCTTATTGCTTTATTTTACAGCATTTCTTAACCTTTGTTAATTATATTGAAAACACAACTGATCATTTTTTGTTCATGTTAGTTCACAGTGCATTAACCAAATGTAAACTTTTAAAATTTAAAATGGATAAGTGTTGAAATTAACGTTAAGATTAATAAATGCTGTAGAAGCTTTGTTTATTGTTAGTTCATGTCAACCAAAGTAGTTAATATTAACAAACGAAATCTTGCGTAAAGTCTTACCCAATTTCCTGTAAGAAAGCCTTATCTATGAAAGTCATGAGTTCCTTTCCGCTTTTATCAGTGAAGAGTCACATATGTGCACCCGTCCAGATATATGCGAGCATGAGCTTGCAGATGTCTGTGTGTAAGTGTATGTGTGTGTCAGGGTGCTCACATCTGCGGGCCGACTCCTGGCTCAGCTCCAGTCTGTATATGGACAGTCGATTAGGTCCTCCACAGAGGTTACTCTTCTCCCCTTTACACTCCATATTACATTCACTCTCTGACACGTTGGGTGCCTGGATCTTATGGCCACAGTAGCACTCAGCTCCAAACTCCAGACCCGCATAGAGATAACCCCTAATAACAAAGGACAGAGAGAAAACATCATTATTCATTCAATTCATTGCAATGTCAGGGCAGTGGACTGTCAGTTAGTGTTCCGACATGCCGAGCTATGAAGAAATGCGATTTGAAGCCCTGTTCGTTATCCTGTACTCAATGCTGATTCTTCTCTAGAAGAGTATGCACAAAATATGCAAAAGTAAATTCAAAAAAGCACAAACAGAAAGAGTAACACAAAATAGTGTTTCTGGACATATACAAACCAGAACAGGTGGATAATTCTTGGAATATTCACTCAAAACTGAGGTGCATAAGCTCAAATCAATGAGGCCAACAATTAATCAGTTCTAAAATGAAATGAGCACAGATCTGAGCGTACAAATCAACTTACGACTTCACGTGTGATTCATGAAACTTTCATATGCCTCCAATTCCATCGTACGAATGATTGTACATTAATAAATGTGGTGACTGAAAACAATCGTCATTTGAATATCACGCCCCCAAAACGCCCCTGGTTTAGAAGCCTAGAGTTTACAAAATACAGAAGAGAAAGGTAACCCTGCCAAAAAAAGGAAGTAATCTCACGAAAGAGAAATTCATACTCCAAAAACACCCGTTAAACTTGTAATTGCAAACAATTACATTAATTTATATGTATATTAAATACCAGTAAATATAGTAAATATAACAAAACCTTTACAAACAAGAATGAAAAATAAGTAGCTATAAAATTAGATACTAAACTATAAAATAAAAGACAAATTAGGCTATAGCAGCATTCATTATAAATAGTGCTGTCAAACAATTAATCGCGATTTGCGACTAATCGCATCCAAAATAAAAGTTTTTGTTTGCATAATATATGTGTGTGTTCTGTGTATATTTATTATGTATGTATAAATACACACACATACAGTATATATTTTTTAAATATTTACATGTATTTACATGCCTATATTTACATTCATATAATTTATATCATAAATGAATATATTTAATATATAAATAACATATTTTCTGAAATATATACATGCATGTGTGTGTATTTATATGCACATAATAAATATACACAGCACACATACATATATTATGTAAACAAAAACTTTTATTTCGGATGCGATTAATCGTGATTAATCGTTTGACAGCACTAATTATAAACAACATACAAACGGCAAGCTAAAATTAATTTATTTAAAGTGAAACTGAAAGGGCATTGGGCTCACGAGCCTCTCTCATTCGACAAGAATCCAAATGTTTTCACTGTGCCTTGCAACATTTGTTTGCTAAACTATTAGGGTTGGGCGATGTCTAACAAATTGGCATCGCACTATGTCTACAGTGAAACATTGCGATGGACGATGACATTGGGGTGGGGGCTTGGTCTTTAGAACTGTCCAATTTTTGTGAGCGCATGGACGGTCCGCATACAACAGGTGACTGTTGAGATAGAAGTCTAGGCGATAGAAGTCTGTCGAGTTCGTCCATCTGCGCTCATCCAAGTATACTTTGAAAGCTGTGGGGACGCGGCTGTGCGCGAGATGGAACGGATGGAAATTTATTGTAATATATTTATTATACAACACCCACAATCCGACATGTTCTAGCCTATTTAATCTAATTAAATTTAAATTATTTAGAATTTTGTTGATGTTTTTGCATGCTTCGTTTAGTTCGTGTAAAACATATACAGTAGCCTATAATTAGTTTGGCATTTTTTGCACAATAAAATCTTTACTGTTTAAATTGTGGTCATTTAACTGTTTTGAATGTAATGTGGATTGTGATGGCGAACAACTTCATTATGTTAATATTACCTAATCAGAAAATATATATTTATAACTGCATGTAAATTAAAATCATGCATTGCACTGGGCGATATAGTGCGATTAATTATTAATTAATTATTGACTCAACATCGTGATTTCTGTCAGCCATCGGTGATGGACGATGGCATCGTCTATCGGCCCAAGCCTATAAACTGTTATTCATTATGTAAACTAGGCTTTGTACTTTACTCGTGTTCCAATATCCGCGCAAAAACATTGGGTGCTGCATGCTGATTTTACAGCGGACCTTTTAAATTGAGTTTTTGAGGATCAAGAAGGATAGAGGCAATGAGGGTGAGGGCATTTGTTGTGGAATTCAGGCATTTGGGTGCATTATCGTATGCCAGTTTGAAAGATGTGATCCATACAACAACCAGAAGTCAGGAAAAATGCCAATTTCTACTGGCATTACTATTCTGGCAGGCAGGGTTGCTCCAATGATTGCACAAGTCAACATCTACTTACGTGTGGGTTGTGTGGGGTACACTGAACAAGAAGAGACTTGTTGTCTTTCACTTGTGCTACGATAATTGATTTGAAATTCAAAGATAAAACACAACGTTAAAGATGTTTTAATGCTTTTAAAACACTAAGACTTGGTTTCCAGGCAGTGAAATTGCATCTGAATTTGTCAGGTTTTAGACTTTTTTACACGTGAATTCCAAATCAAATATAGCAGCACAATAAGAAACTGAATGTTCATAAGGATTTTTTTTATGTTTTTTGAAACAGTAAGACCTTTTCGCTTCTTTTCAGCATATGATTGTCTGTAAAGTTTTGACAATTTGCCAAACTTTTTCATAGTTCCTAGAAATATTAGCGGAAGTACCCCTTTTTGGTGTGTTCTGACTGCAGGAACTAAAAACGTAAACTCCATTTTGGTGGAACTAATTTAGCTCTTACTTCAGAGTAGGGTCTAAATCAGTTCTACAGGAGCTACCAGTGACGTAAGCATACATTGATTGGCCAAATGCATACAAAGCACAGGCTACTCTGCATTTTTAAAAAGCCATGAAAAAATATTTACTCCACGAACATGGAAAACAGTGACAACGGCATTTAACGCTGCATGTTGTCATAGTCAGATTTTCATGCTCTTTTAATTGTGTAACTTGTGCATTTATATTCCATTATCTGTTACCACAAAACCCACGACACTCAACAAAAACAGCTCTGATCAAGGCATTCTCCATTCACCGGTTGTTGATATTTGTAAAGACGTCGATGTCGACTGCTTCAGAGTTCCTACTGTTGGTGCGAATGCAGCCCGAGGGAGAACTTGGTTCTCTAGGAACCACCATTCTGGCTAGTTTCTAGAACTGAATTCCTAGAACTACGTGTGCGAAAGTGCCTAAAGACAATTATAAATGACAGAACCCTAAAAAAAAGGTCAAATGTCATATGTAGAAAACTAATTTTGGAAAATGATTTTACTTTCAGACAAAAGATCCTCACTTCACTGAGGAAGGCTTGTTGCCCAAACGTCTGAATGTCCATTGCTTTGTTGCAAAATAAAAATAAATTACAAGTTGTTAAGAAGATACAGCGAGTGCGGATCTTTTGTCTGAAAGTGATGTTACTGATTGATCGACGCACCCAAAATCAAAGTTGAGGGCAGTGATTTTTTCGTGAGTGGAAAAGGATTTTACTCCTAAATATCTGTAAAATATAAAGTCAATTATAAGCTGTGAATTCACAATTAGTTCCATAGAGGGTTAAACAATAAAAATGAACAAATAAGCATAAAAAACAATGGGTCTGGGGCCCGTTCTTCGTACGTCGCTTATTACATCCGAGATGAAATGTCACATCCAAGGTGATATCATCGCGCTAATCAGGATCTGGTTAATTCGGTTCTTCGAATGCACATGTGATTGAATTGAGTTATCTGAGATAATTGCGCGTTCATGGGTTGGTTTAAAAGGGGCTATGTATCGATACTCAAAACCACGATCAGCAATGCAGCGATTGGCTGGCGGCAAGACAGCAACGTAATGACATCATATAATTAAAAAAACACATGACGAAACTTGACAAATTTCTGGACTTTTATAAGGAAACAGCCAAGCGAACAAAACTACATAAATGTTATAACAGATAAATGAAATGTGCACTGTTTTTATTTTATTTTAATTTTTTACATGATTCCCAATTATTTATATTCACGATTTCTAATATTTGTACAGGCTTTACATTTTTATTTCAATGTAGCAATTAGCAATTCATTTAATTTTATATTTGAACAGATTTGTTACGTGACCGCATTAATTAAAGTTTCTTAAGGGTCAAGATCATGTTATCTGCATCTCCTGCGCTCCATCAAGCCACTCCCATAATATCTGTCACCACTCAAATTAATGCACGATTCAGATTAACTTTATAGCATGTGTATAAGACTCCAATACAATTATAAAGTAATTATTTCATCACTAATACAGTTTTCAACGAGTAAACCTGGCTGTGTGTTATAGATGATGACTACACAACATTATAATATTTTTTGTATTTTTAAATTATTGTTATTGTAAATTATTGTACCTGGATTAGTAGGGTACTCCTCTAATAAAGTAGCAGTGGCTGGGACAGATTTTAAGTGTCAATTCTGCTTAAAAAGATGCGATCTAATCCTGTTTACATGAAATAAGCTGCTCCCGAGCAGGTTTAAGCTTACGGACCTGTTGCTATGACAGCAACTCCGGGATGAGCTTCGAAGAACCGACCAATCCAAGATCATGCCAAATCGTCAACAATCAAATCCAGCTAACTGAGTTAGCGACGTACAAAGAACGGGCCCCAGGTATAAATTAGTATAGGCATTGTTTTCACAAAAATAATTATTTAAACACACACATATGCATTTCTGCATATATTTTCACTGGTTCATGATGTAGCCTAGTAGTTAAGCTTCTGGGGTGGTAACTGAAAAGTTGTAGATTCAACAAGGGATGTTTCTTGAGCTGCCACATTTGTGCTCTTGAGAAAGTCACTTACTCTCCTCCACATCACGAGTAGACACGCCCCGTATTGCTGATTGGCTACAAGTTTGTTTTGCGATTCGGCCCGAATCAGTTTTCTAAAGTGTTTTTGAAAAATCACTTACTCTGCCTTTAATGACCGGCTGTTCGAGTGTACCAAGTGTACTACAGTTTCTTTTATACTAAGGGCTTATGTGGTGCGCATGGGTGTGCATGTAGATAACGATCTTGTAAAGAACAGAAAGCATGTGGTTAACGTTCTGACACTTGACCAGCAGTGTTCCTTTCCTCAAATTCAGAGCTGGATGCAAGTTACACGGTTTTGGTTAGAAATCAGTTTCGATTCAGCTGATGCACTAGGTGAAAAGTTTTGTTTCAAAGCACTCTTGAAAGAAAGGTTTTGCCAGGCCCTTTTAACATACATATCACGGTTTCACAAAACAGCGTAAAATATATCAGTGCATTTTGTTATGCGCAAATGTGAATTGCACTGTGCCTTTGTTTGAGGTTTTGCTGTTAAATCTAAAACATCTGACTGGACTGTATAGAGTTACTGTGCACTCCAGTCCTCAACACCCCTCTTAAAAAAAAAAAAAATGTGAGAACTGCCTCAAGCTGACACCATGGTTTCAATGCTTCAGAGAACTTGTTTATAAAATAGAGCTGTCCTTTGAAACATGATGCATGAGGTCAATTTTACATGCATGATTTTTTATCAAAGGAGGACAGTAATAGGATGTCCTTCAGTTTCTGGCTCATCCCTATGCAGGCTGCGTCTGCTCCTAATCTCCTCAATATGGGTGGCAGGATTCTTGAAAGTTGCGAGTGGGAGCACAATGCTGAGAACAAACAGATGTGCTGTTTATTTTGACACTCTCTCTCAAATCGCTATATCTGTAACACACACTACTCCCTTTAAAGCAGTCCTGACGCCAGAATCCCACAACCTCTTTTCCTCCCTCTCTCTTTCTGTGGCTTTTCCCAAACACAGATTGATGTTAAAAATCGACAGGAAGCAAGTAGGGATGAGGAATAGGCTTGCCGCGATAGACGGTGTTGACGGTGATAACGGTGTTAAGCGGCAACACCGGTCCTCACTGACACAACCCTAATGAGGAACTGAATAAAGAGGAAGTAAACCAGAATGCTAACAGGAATGAAAGAGAAAAGCAACATCAATAGTTCACCCAAATATAAAAGAATTCCTTTTCCCACCCTAATGTTGTCCTAAACCTGCATGTCTTTTTTTTTAACTGTGGAAAACTTAGTTTTCATAAAAATAACAACGAGTGGTGATGCAACAAGGATGTAAAAAGCAGAATAAAATGATCATTAAAGTAAACCAGAGTGTGACGAGAGGGGCGGGGCCGAGAGCCGTGGGAACGGAGCGAGGCTGATGGAGTAATTGATAATGAGCGACACCTGCACCACTCGTCACACAGAGTTTCTGCAGGATTTTTAAGCTCAAATTTGAGACCTTCTTTAAGACAAGCACAAATAAAATGAATACTATATGATATGAGCGGGGTAGGGCAATGTCACATATTAAACTGTAAAATAACTGTAAAAAGCATGATTTAGAGCATATCTGATAACCCTCCCCTCTTAGTAAATTAAGGGTCAAGGGAATTAGATTAGCGTAAAGTGTGTTAAATTACTCATGTTTGTCAGTTACGGGTTATATCTCCAGGGTGAGAGCAATTGCATGTTTATGATGACTGAATTTGTATGATAACATGAGCGTTTGTTTGGAAGTGGAAGTCAGGAAATGTCATCTTAAAAGGATAGTAAAACTTTTGATTTGTGGGGAACAGTTATCTGCTAATCACCATAAAGAACTTTTATTAAACTTGTGGTTTGTGGTTAGGCACAGAAAACATCATTAGCAGAGCATAATAAACAATACAAGTCCAAAGGAAGTCCTTATCGTGATACAAACGTGTGTGTTCTTGTACATTGATCAAAAGTTTCAACTGACGTACCTTTCAGCGCAGTTGTCCTGGCAACGGAAGACAGTCATTTTTTTGTAGTCCAAAAAGGAAACCCCTCTAAGAGCCCGTTTCTGTGTGTCATCAATATAACAGCCGATGTGCTTTGCTAAAAAGAGAAAGGTGTTAAAAACATCTGCTAATTCCAGTAACAACAATTTGAGAAAAAGACTTTAAAGTACTGATTTGTTATCTTGTAACAATTATACCCTGGTGAGTAACATTCAAGGTTGTAAAGCACATTTTTAAATGTTGAAACACAGCACCATCTAGTGGCCAAGCTGTAAACTCACAACCAGATCTATAGGATTTTGCTCTGGATGAGAGAATTAATATATAACAATAAAAATATATAATAACACAATAATAATATATAATAATAACACTGGATTAATTAAAAATACAGACTTAAATATTATAAATATTGTTTTTTATAATACTTTAGTCTGTAATTATATATATATATATATATATA
>NW_015633174.1:314471-351693 GCF_001515625.1 Sinocyclocheilus rhinocerous | reverse complement strand
CAAATATAATAAATTAATAAATAAAAATTTTATTTAATAAATAAATAAATGATATAATAAATTAACTATAATTTGTGTGTATTTTAATATTTATTCAGGTGCAATGCTTTTTCCCCATCGATTTCCATTGTAACTGCATTATGCAAACAATATGTATAGGCAATAAAATGTGATAATCAACATTCTTTTGTAAAGAGCTTAATTTGTATAGAACCCGGAATATTCCGTTGAATTATAACAAGTGCTAACAGTCTGGCAACACATATTGTGATTGGTAGCTACCATACAGAGAACGCCATTTCATATGTAAACAGCCTGTGACATAATTCATTATAAAACATCTACAGTTTGGATACAGTCACATTGTTCTGGGACAAACATTCACAGTCTGTTGCACCTTTTGCTTCATCAATCTCAACGTTTGTGACATACATACACAAAAATGACCCAAAATGCCCTGTTGCTTGACATCCGTTCTTCCTCTGTAATCTCATCGTACCCCATTAGGATTTCATGTATTTTCTAATAGCTGAGATGGGATGGTTCTGTCACATACACACACTAACCAGTTCAACATTACAGTAATTGCAATTGTCTAAAAAGCAGCGAGCAGGATCACGAGCTGCGAGCTAATCGTATTCCAGGCACAGAGGGCAAGCTCGGTAATCTGCTTTATCTACAAGTCAAGCTCTATTCATTCACTCATTCACTCACTGGATTGCCATTCTGTGAAGCAGCTAAGTGCACAGATGAAACTCTCACTAGCAGCACGACTACAGAGATAATGATGCTCCGCTGTACTCACTCTTTGCTCTGGACATATGAAATATAATCAAGAGGGGAGCAGGGATGAATTATAATAGCTTCACATAACATGTAAATGAATCTCAATATCACAAAATTGCATACAATTATGAAATTAATTTTAAGAAAAAATCATTATAAAATTGGCTTCTATAGCCCTCTTCAGATGGTAATTGTTTCTTGTTCTGGATTTCTGTAAAAATAAAGTTATATGGCACCTCAGTGATAAAACTCATGGATGATTTATTCACAGCGGAGAAACGAATTCTGTGATCCTACGAACCGGGAACACGCTGCTTATATGGCCAGTCACATTTTTCTGCTGTAAATGTGATTTCTGATTGTCTGCTGTAAATAAAATGTCACATTCTTGGAATAATAATTAAGAATACATTCATGTTAATAAATAAATTAATGCAACCTCTTATTTAATATAAGGTAAACATAAAGCTGCTTGGTTTATATTTTTATGCATGTAATTATAGGCCTATATGTGACCCTGGACCACAAAACCAGACTTAAGTGTAAATTTTTCAAAATTCAGATTTATGCATCATCTGAACGCTGAATAAATAAGCTTTCCATTGATGTATGGTTTGTTAGGATGGGACAATATTTGACTGAGATACAACTATTTGAAAATCTGGAATCTGAGGGTGCAAAAAAATCTAAATTTGAGAAAATCGCCTTTAAAGTTGTCCAAATGAAATTCTTAGAAATGCATATTACTAATCAAAAATGAAGTTTTGATATATTTACGGTAGGAAATTGACAAAATATCTTCATGGAACATGACCTTTACTTGATATCCTAATGATTATTGGCATAAAAGAAAAATCGTTAATTTTGACCCATACAATGTATTTTTTGGCTATTGCTACAAATATACCCCAGCGACTTCGGTTTTGTGTTCCAGGGTCACATATAATACAGTGGTTGAAAGGATTTATATATTGAATTTCGCATTGATTTTTTCTTATTAAAAAAAATTGAATTACCACACGACCTTGGTGTTTGCCAAAATGAGAAAAGTTGGGCCAGGGAGAAAAACACCAGGATTCTGGACTCAGACGGCAATAAAATCACGACTAACCCCTGTAAATGTTCAAAATCGCTTACATCCCCATGAGAAACAATTACCGTCCGAATCAGGCTTATATTTGATTTAGTTAACCAGCAGGCTACAACTTTGCATATTAACCTTTAATATTTCCTGTAATGTAAAAAGGATAGGTCTTTTTCTTTGCTTATGTGTCTGATATTTGTCCATTATCATAATAATATTTATTCATTTTATTAGAGTGTCTATTATTAAAGTGTTTGGTAACACTTTACTTAAAGCCTTTATGTATAATGCACCATAAAGGGTTATTAAAGGGTATAATGGCATTAGAATTATTCATAATGTGCATTGCAATACATTATATCTTGTCGTAAATAATTGTAACTGAATTAAAAATGCATAGTGTAACAATGGATTGATAAGTGTTATAATGTACTACAATTATTCATGAGATTGTACAGTGCATTACAAGGCATAACTAATGCATTAAAACTACTTTTAAAATGCCCTGAGGGTTACTCTTGAGAACCATCTGTTGAAACCTCACTATGGATAAAGGTAATGACCCAAGACTTGAACAATCCATTAATTGGCTTTCTTTTGCCTGTTTGTGGGTTACTGTGTGAACTATAGTGAGTTAGCATAGGGCACTAGAGACTTTTCCAGATGCAGTCCATCTTTCACAGAGAAAAATGCTTTAATTTTGCAGGGGCCCACATGGGCAATTCTATCAAGCTGTTTCTTGTTGTTTAAAGTTCACTGTAATAGAAGTAACTTGCGCTGCTGCAGAATGCATCCTGTAAACCAAGTGACTAAAGTTTCAGGTTCTTTACTCAAGGAAGAAATGCAAAGTCTATGAATAAAGGCCACACCAAAAACAATAACTAAAGTTCTGTCAGGACCACTATCGTCAAAATGATAGATACTTAGCATAAAGTTTGGTTTGGCGGTATGGTTCTGTTCTGGGCAAAAAACTCCCTGCCCATCCATGCAGCCTGTCATGAATGAGCAGGGAGAGCAACAATAATAACCCCCCTAGGGTTAACAGAACAGAACAAGGCAGATATCATTATCAGATATCATTGTACTTAATGATATTTAAGTGTAACACATTATTCAAGATAAAGGAGTCTGATTAGCAAGGAATATCAGAAAGCCAAGTCCTGACTGTGGCGAAAGGAGGAGCTGGGGATGGAGGAGGGTAATTTGCTCCTGAGCAAGCTGAAAAGCTGCTGAATCTGAAAAGCTGCTGAATAATACTGAATAGAGCTTATATAGGAATAGGATAGGTGTCGTATAGGGAATAGGATAGGTAGATGTGATCAGCTGAGTATCAGCTGATGCAAGCTTGACTCACGTGACCTGCCAGAACTAACGCTAATGCTTAATTTTTAAAAATCTCTAATTTTAAGAGAACTGCTGCATCCACACCACAACAGAGGAACAATATTGTTGCAATCACTTTCAGAGTGATTCTTCCAGTTGATGAATGATAAAAACATTGACAGTCAATCAAACTCCTTCATACTTTAAAGCACACAGAGCAATTGTTCACAGAACATGACTGAAGCTCACATTAAAAAAATAAACATTGGTGTGGACACTAATATACACTACTGTTTAAATTTGAAATACTTTCAAATTAATATTTATATTCAGTAAGGACAATAAATTGACTGTAAAGTGACTAAAGACATTAATAATATTCTAAAATTTAAAAAAAATTCAAATAAAAGCTGTTCTTTTGAAATTTCTATTCTCAAAGAATCCTGAAATAAAATGCATCACGGTTTCCCCAAAATATTAAGCAGCACAACTGTTTAAATAAAAAACCACAATATTACAATTTTTACTGTATTTTTTATCAAATAAATGCAGCCTCAGTGAGACTTCTTTCAAAAACATTAGTTATCGTTATGGTTTTTGTTAATTAATTGGTGTGAACGGACCTTTAGGAATGACAATATTGATTTTTCATTCAAATGTGATACATGACGTCTCAGCTGTTTGACAAGCAGTCACAAAAATATATAGCGATGATGAAAATTGGCATTTTTCAGCCTTTTAACATCCAAGCCCTTCAGCAAACACCCTCAAACACGCTTTCATAGAGGACCAAATATGATGCAGGTCACATCATGTATATTTAATGGCATCACCTCACAGAAGCTTTTATTTCAAAGATTAATAAACTGACTTTACGTTTATGTACAGGAATATTGGGGATTTGAGAAAGTCCGATTTTTCCAACTCCACAAGACTTACCCATAACTAACCCATAAATGCTCTCACTGTGATCATTCAAACGAGGTTTCATTTAAAGCATCAAAGGTATTTTTTTTCTATACTACTTATTCTGATAATTAAAAAAATATACATTATAAAATATCATACATTACCTGATTTTAAGATTTTAATATTTGTGCCTGCTGCTCAGCAACAAGATAGGCCTATTTAGGAGTTATGAAACATCAACCGAAGGCTATGAACTAACAACAACAAATGTGCTACTCTACAACCATTAGAAACACACACACACATTATTTACTTCAACAATCACCAAAAGGGCATTTCATTCCTCCAGTTTAAA
Source organism: Sinocyclocheilus rhinocerous (assembly GCF_001515625.1). Lineage (NCBI taxonomy): Eukaryota > Metazoa > Chordata > Actinopteri > Cypriniformes > Cyprinidae > Sinocyclocheilus > Sinocyclocheilus rhinocerous. The sequence goes on along the minus strand of NW_015633174.1, from coordinate 347,236 downwards.
GCTTTAAAGACACAGGCGCTTCGCCATACTCCACTGAGCTTCAACCACAACCTTCATAACATGATGACTGTGTGCGACAACTGACCACTGACCTGCTGATTCACTCTCTTCTGATCTTAAAGGCTCAATCAACATTGATCCGCATTGTGCTTCACATTGCACACACAGTGTTCACTACTCACAACACCCTGAGCACTTCATCTGACAAAAATGAGCTCATTTGCGATGCCCTGCAGCACTTGAGTCACACAGATTACCTTTGAATATGATGATATCATGTAAATGTACAGAATTCTAAAAATACAATATAGGATGTTATAAATTTACGCTTTATATATAAATATATATATGCAATGACTATTGGGTAATTGTTACTCTCTACTTCAAATTAAATCCAAATTAAACCCAGTCAAATTAAACATACAGTGGGTACGGATAACAAAGAGTGAAAAATTTAAGGGGGTCTGAATACTTTCCGTACCCACTGTATATGGCATATATGGAGTCTCACCTAGGATGCCTGGTTTTCCCTGTAAAGTCAGGATACTATTTGGCGATTGGAACGCACTCATAGTGTTCCTGCTTTAATACACTAAATTATGACTCTTTCTCCACTGTGTCTGAGGTTGCAATCATGCAAAGAGGAGAACTGTGCTTTATGGTTTTATGACAGAAGTGCAATATTAAAGGGTTAGTTCACCCAAAAATGAAAATTAGTCCATAAATTACTCACCCTCAAGTCATCCTAGGTGTATATGACTTTCTTCTTTCAGACGAATCCAGTCGGAGTTATATTAAAAATTGTCTTTGATCTTTCAAGCTGTTTAATGCCACTCAGCGGGTGTTACATGCATCAGTCTAAAAGCAGTTAAATAAAATGCGCCCATCCATAAAAAAAAGTGTCTCACACGGCTCCGGGGGGATGCACACATGGCTCCATCGATGCGTTTTTGTAAGAAAAATATCCATATTCAAAACATAATAATCACTTTAATGTAGCTTGCGCTCAGTGTTGTACACTGGAAGCAGTTCTGGGCGGATGACGTATGAGGTCAGTGCTGCGCATGCGCCGGTGAGTCTCGTGAAAAAACCAACGTTTGTTTACAGGAGCAAAGGAAGCAAAGTTTCCTTACTTTAGCAAAGAAAAACCAGTCTCCTCTTGGATTATATCGAAATCCCCGCTGAGTGCTATGAAACAGAAAGAAAGATCAAAGACCATTTTTTATATAACTCCGACTGGATTCGTCTGAAAGAAGAAAGTCATATACACCTAGGATGACTTGAGGGTGAGTAATTTACGGGCTAATTTTCATTTTTGGGTGAACTAACCCTTTAATAATTTATTTTTTTAACACACATAATCGCATGTGCCATGTCTGTGTGAGAACATGTAAGGTATTCTATTAAATAAGGAAAATCCTCTGTGTATATCAAGATGAAAAGTTAAAGACTGACAGCAGTGTTTTAAATGCTTAGCCAGAAAGACCTCCTTGGTCAATCAGCTTAATTAGAGAGACTGTTCTAGTCAACTAGCTTCATCAGCAAAATTAGCAAAATGGTTTGTCTATGCTGGTTAAAAAAATAAAAATAAATTTTAAAAAAAATCAGTATTTTGTCATGTCAAGTATGAACATCAAAACACCCTTTACACAATATACATTAAAAATATTTTCCTGTTTTTTTTTTTTGTTAGTTTTTTTACAAATTGACATAAGATTTGAAGTCTTGTTTTATAGAAATCTAAAAATTTTTGTGAGGTTAATGTTTAGAACAATAACATGTCAATTTGTTTTACTGCTTTCAGCACAAACCTTAATAAATTTGGTAGATTTCTTGAAATGTATTTTTTTTCCTCCTCAAATTAATGTATCTTGGTTAAGATATTGTGATAATTTTACTGAAAACAAGACAAAAATAATGATCAAGAAAAAGATTTTTTTTGCAGTGTAGTATTAATCAGGTTGGCCTAGAATGAAAATTCATTCCATTTTAGGCGAATGGTTTGGCCAATAGTCTTGCCATACATTCTTCAATTTTGGTTAATATCAGAACATCTTCTATGACTATAACTAGCCAAGAAGATGTTTATGACAGAAGTTAAAACAGATGTTAATTCATGGTGACATGATTAATGGAACTGTTCCTACCTCTCCCATCGTCCATCTCTTTGGTGGTTCTTCCTTTGGCTCCATGGCTCCAGCTGCTGGTACGATCGACTCCTCTTCTGGCCCACTCCGGTGCATCCTGTGCCCCATTTTCCTTCATCCACGGTGGTCTAAATCTCCGGGGGGCTCTCCGTGTTTCCTTAAACACTCTTCCTAGGAGCCCGAGAGCATCAGAGGTAGAGCTCCCAGCACCTGTGCCGCCCCCACCTTCAGATATAAGTGGGTCACGGCCGCTTCCAGAAGCTCCAGTAGTGGAAGTATCGCTGGAGAAGCCGGAGTGGAGGAAAACAAGACTGCCAGCGGTGAGGTAGAGGAGGATGAAAGAGAAAAAGCGTATCGGTTTACGCCGGAAATAGCGGTGGATCTTCAGCAGCGGCCTGGCCATGATGGGCTCTCGAGCCACACGCATTGGCCTTCGATGTCACACAGGAACATATAAAATCAGAGAACGCACCTTCCTAAAACGCTCATGGTACTATGAGTCCCTTTGAAACACTAAGACGATTCCCAAACCAGGAAACAGTAGTTGTGATGGTACTGACGTTTAACACAGTTTGTTTATCTATTAAGGACCTTAAAGTCTGAAGACACTTCCCCAGCTTTCCTCTGCAGCAGTATGTAAGAATATGTCCGTGTGTCCCGTGTCTTTCTACGTCCCCAAAGAGGCAGCGACAGAGGAGAGCGGTGCTACCGTAGAGGCCATGTTGTGAAAGACGAGTGGCAGTAAAGACTGAAAGATGATACTGCCGTTGCGACGCTTTCACTCCTGTTATCGGACTCTCGCTCTCCCGAGGCCTTGTTTCCCACCGAGCTGTCCGTCAATCAAAAGCAGCGCTGATTCACTCCTGACTCAGCCCTCACTCACAGACTGAAAAACACAAAACGACAGATACTGAAACAAGAGGTAAATACTGATGAGGTCTCTGTGCAAAGAAAAACACTTTATCTGAAAGCGATTAAGGGTATAGAGTTAAAATTCAATAACAGACTGCAGAAGCATTATTCATGAACACCTAAACCATCAAACACAGAAGCAAGATACTTTTGAGTAACTGGTACTGCAGAAAGCAGAAATATGCCAATATAGGCCTGTAGAAATTACGCAACAGCTACACTGAAGAAGACAGAGGCTGGTCACATGTCACATGACAAGTCATTTCGCTTGAGGACTTTTGGCATTTCACAGATATCTCCAAAAGACAAGACTCCTATTTATAATTAAAATGTCCTTAATGAATATCTTTAAGATGTTAAAAGTGTCATTTAAAATGGATTTGTTCTTTTGTTGATCTCTTATTTTCTCGTAACAAATATTACATCACTTAGAGATACACAGTGCCAAAAACTCATTAATTTGCCTCAAAGAATAAAATGACCAAAAAATGACCAATCTTACTTCTTAGCATAGCAAAAAAACAGTACTGTATTTCGACAATCAGACAAGACTGGCTTCCAGATCACTGCAAAAATAATTTTCTTAATTAGTATTTTTATCTAACTTTCCAGTAAAAATATCTAAGCATTCTTCAAAGACATTAAGACTAATTTTCAAAGAATAAACCTTGAAGTCTATTTTTCAAACCCTATTAAAAACATCCCAACATCCTTAAAACAATATGCATTTATCTGAGAAGGAAAATGACAACGTTTTAGAGAAATGTACAAAATGTATTAAGGTTCATCCTAAAAACAAGAAATTAAGATTTAAAAACAAGACCTAATGTGCACATTCGTGATTTTTGTAAATATCTTTGAGCAAAAGAATCTTGTATTAAAAATTGAAAACTTGAAAATTTACTTCAGGAACAAACTGATATTAAGACATGTATTCAGAGAATATATCTTGAATATGATTATTTTCTAAATCCAGTTGAAAACCTTTTTGCATACATTTATTTTAAATCAAAACATAATCAGGTTTGTTCTTAAAAATATAAATAATAATAATAAAAGTATTCAACTTCATTTAGCATATGTGACCCTGGAGCACAAAAGCAATCTTAAGTCGCTGGGGTATATTTGTAGCAATAGCCCAAAATACATTGTATGGGTCAAAATGATTTTTCTTTTATGCCAAAAATCATTAGGATATTAAGTAAAGATCATGTTCCATGAAGATATTTTGTAAATTTCCTACCGTAAATAAATGAAATCTTAATTTTTGATTAGTAATATGCATTGCTAAGAACTTCATTTGGACAGCTTTAAAAGCGATTTTCTCAATATTTAGATTTTTTTGCACCCTCAGATTCTAGATTTTCAAATAGTTGTATCTCAGCCAAATATTGTCCTATCCTAACAAACCATACACCAATGGAAAGCTTATTACAAATTGACACTTATGACTGGTTTTGTGGTCCAGGGTCACACATGTTGTCAGAAAACAAGTCTTGAGTAAATTATTTAGTTTTAGATATGCTAAGATATTTTTACTCAACAAAAATCCTCATTACAACTGATTTTTGCAGTGAAGGATGGCAGGATGGAAGGAGTCTAAAGACCCCACTGTCCAAAGTGAGCAAAAACATTCAGGCATGGTGTTTAAACAAGCAGTCATAATCAGCCTCCTTCCGAGGGTAACGGAATTTTCCGTAGCAAACATCCCGCTACAGGCTTAGCGTGAGCGTGCATGTGAGAGTATGTGTGTGTGTGTGTTTGGGCTTAAAACGACCCAGTGACACCGTTACCTGACCCCTGGGCTCCCACCTGCCGAAGTCAGAGCGGAGTCAGGCTGATGTTATCGTGACAACATTCTAAACCAGCAGCACACAGACTTCATTCAGAGCCGATATAGCTCAGTTCCTATACAGAGGGGAGAAGAGGAGGGAAAGAGAGGGAAAATTAATTTAAATTCATGTTGCACACCAACTTGTCAAGGATTTCACTTAGTGTAGGCTCTTTATACTTCATTTTTTATTTGCCTTAGGAGCATGTTTTTTTACTCTGTAGACCCAGGCCTTGTAAATGTGTATGTGTGTGCAAATGTGTTTTTTGTGGTAAAACGCACAAACTGCTTAGAGACATATGGGCGTCTGTTGGTGTGACATAGTAAAGAAGCATTCAAGACTGCAGATCATTTAAAATAAAGACACCAATAAAAAAACTACTAGACCAAAAATCAAAAGCATTACTGTGATATAAAGTACTGTGGCTCCAAAAAGTCACAGTTAAATGTAATGCATTAGGTAGGAAAATATCAAAACAAGTTCCATTTATTTTATTTGAAAAGAAAGTCAAGCACACCTTTCACGCTTCACAAAAAGTTTGGTTTTACGGTACATTATAATGCAAAAAATATTGTAAAAATACTTGATTTTCTGTCAAACATTAATTAAACATGTTCATATTTAATCTTTTATATTAAAGGGGTCATATTATGCTTTTTTAAAGATCATTATTTTATAATGACTTATACTGTCTTTTTACGCGTTGCGTTGCGTTGCATCGTGCCGCGTAAACATAAATCCCTGTCTGCATTTGTGATCAGAGAAATGACAAACAACAAGTGCTAACGTTAATCCACACTGCACCAAAACTCGCGTTTGAATCATCAGTGGCAAATGATAAACCAAATAAAGTGCTTTTGCTTTCACCTAGAAACACACAGCGTCTCCCTGACATGGCTGCTTCAGAATTAATCTTGGTTGATTGAGTTAAGGGCCATGACCTCAGGTTGCAGTCCACAGGCTTTTCCATAAATACACACTTCATTACTGCTAGAGGAGGCAAGCCAAGCCACTGCGCATCAGCACTCACAGAGCTACAGTGCATTACAGACCCTTCCTGCACATGCCCCATTGTAAATACAAAATACCATCACTCCTGTGGGACCACCCATGCTGTCACTGTCGCATACAGTCTGTACACCTTCAACTTTAAGTCTACTTATATATATAATGCACTCTATATGTCACCAAGCCAGCGATGGTGGATGGTGTTAGGGAAATCTCCATCCTTTATATCTACTTGAAATAAATATTGTTCTGAAATTTTAATTCATGAAAGAATCCTTAAAAATGCATCACAGCTTCCATAAAAAATTAAGCAGCAAAACTTTTTTTTTTTTTTTTACAGAAAAATGTTTCTTGAGTAGCAAATCAGCATTTTAGAATGATTTCTAGGGATCATGTGACACTGAAGACTGGAGTAATTGCCACTGAAAATTCAGAGTTGGCATCACAGAAATAAATTCCATTTTAAAATGTATTCAAATAGTTAAAAATTGTTATCGTACATTTTAATAATATTTCAAATTCAAATAAATGCAGCCTTGGTAACAGTATGCCTTAAAAAACAAAACAAAAAAATTATGACCTTAAACTTGTGGACGAGTTCTTTAGTGAAGAATCCGAAGTAAGTTTGGAAGTTCTGAATGAACTAATTAATGATAATTAATCGGAATTTCCAAGGTATAAGAGACAAAGTGGAGATTTTCAAAGTGGAGTATATTGCTGGATTATCGATTCATTTCATGCAAAAAAATAAATAAATGCAAACAATGTGATGTAAGACAGCAATGACAGAACTAGCAGCTTGAAGCAGGAAAAAACTATGGTTTTGAAAACCGCTGAACTACTGAAAAAAGTTAGTGTCATCATTATTTTTAGTTACTCTGATAAAACACTGATTTTAAACATAAAGGAACAATTTCAGACCTGTAAGTTTAAATTCCTTCACTTTTTGGATTCAAGCACTGGCAACAAGTGTAGCGTCAGAATTCCCTTGTTTTCCCATCTGGCTGATTGAGCAACAGAAATAATAGAGGCTCTGAGGTCACTCTCCACCCATACGGTTCACACGATAAGAACTTGTGTTGAGGTTTGTTTTCACATGCTGAACTGTTGAAATATATCTGAAAAAAAACAACAACAAAAAAACTATAGTCTATTTTGTGCATCAATCACCCCAAAATCACAAAGACAAACATTCACAGTAAATTAAAGAAACATTTTCTCGAGTGAAACAAAATTTTGATAATAAAGCAACAACAATGTGTCTGTTTCAGGAAAGCAAATGTTTCTCATCATAAATGATGTAAGTGATTTTCTCCATATGTGATTTTGGTTTGGCCACAATTATGATTCTGCAAAGCATTCCGATGGTTTTCAACAAGATGCCAAGAGATGTGGGTCTGTACTAGTTACAGTAAAGGGGCGGAGCTAATAAATGGACACTTATTTTGGTTTGCATTTTATTTTCCTTTAATTAGCTATTTTAATATTAAGTTTAATAGGCTATTACATTGACATGAATGGACGCATGTGCTCTCGACAACAAGAACTGCCTGATGGCCTGAGGCCAGATTGAAAGACACTTGGGACAGTTGATGGATTTGTCACTGGCCCGATCAGGCCACCGCTGCTTTGTGACAAGTTTAGCATTTGCATGTGTTTTTAAGCCTTGCCTATTTCAAAACACTCAAGTGCATGAAGACAAAAGTCAGTACAATGCCGTGTCTCAGACGCGTGCGAGCCCCAAATGGAGTTCTCTTTTGCGTCTACTTAAGTCTTAAGTGAACGTAAAGAGTTGAGAAAGAAATCAGATGTGTATTATGTTGGATCCATGCATTGTGTCTTAAAGTTACCACTGCTTGAATTCAGCGAAGCACACACATGACTCGCTGATCTAAACTAGTTTAAAGGCAGATGAAACAGCGCTGACAAACAGGAGAAACAATGATACAGTCAGAATGCTTTTCAATCTACAAATCGCCGTCATTTACCATAGATTTACTGTAGTAACACTAACTGCACCGTGGTATTGTGGCAAAAATGCAGAATATTCATATAGAATTTTATTATATTATTAATGTAGACATGTATTAAATGTATTAAAGGAGTAATGGAATATAACGAAAGAAGTGTAATTAGACTACTGTTTTTCATACAAATACCTAGAAACCATATAGTTACATTTTTACAGTGGTATAGAGGTGTTATGTGTGCATTTTTAACTGTGGTTATCAAACAGTCAGAATAATTACATTTCACCATATAAAAATTAGGTTGTATCATTTTTACAGATGTTACCGTTTTTGATAACGAACTTCAATTTACATCTGCATCCTATCTCAAGCTACTGTCAAATGTGCATTTCTAAGAGACAAAAAATACTGTTACATTTATCATTTTTGTAATATTAATATTGCAGCCTGCACTGCAAACTGTGCTGAAGATATGTTTCATCAAAATCAAGCAACACAAACCTGTTTCATGATTTGAAAGAATATCACTCGTTAGAACATGCAGAAACTACGAAATGAATTTTTCTATTAAGATATTTATTAAGTTTTTGTCATGTTCTGACCATAAGGAGTAGTTTAAAACCAAAATTAATGATCTGGTTTCTACAACCTTTACTCAGGATCAAAAATCTGCCTTTAAACTTGAAAGAAATAAAGATTTGAAATTTATCGTGATAATTCTTTTGGCCATATCGCCCAGCCCTACTTCTTCCTGACAAAAATGGTAATTTAGTTTTTAGGTTTTTGTTGTAGTAGAGGTTAAAATTATTCACAGCACATGAAATTGACTTTAGCTGAGTAAAAAGCAGACATTCCTCAATCCCTGCCAAGAGTTCAGACGGGACCTCATGTAGTGTGTTAAAAATGACAGCATCAGCATTTCCCCATTAAAGTGTCGTGACCCCAGAACCACAAGGGCCCTTCTCTCAGCCTTGCTCTCGCTCTGCCTCCTTATGTTTTCTTTGTTTCTACACTCTGTTCAGCGGTTATGGCTTTTGCTTCAGGATTAAAGGCAGAATTCCACAGACACTGTAATGATGTTTACATTAGAATCTACCGGCCCGCAGGCATCTTGCCATATACCAGCATGTGTCAAACTCTGACTACCACTTACATTTGCCATGAATGCCCAAGTGATCTACTTAATATCGCCTTGTGTGTATTTAAACTCTGCTTTCCTGTCACATTTCGACACGTCAGACCATATTTTACTTATTGAGGAAAGATTGATTAGTTATTTGGAGTCAGACACACTGTAGTCAAGATCAACAGGGCAAATGTAAAGTTTTCAGCTGTTAATTTCCCCACACTGTGGACTTCCGTTTCAGAAAAGCGCACAGAAAATAACCTGCAAAATATGTCACAGAAATGTACTGGAAAGGACTATTAACTAGTCTGTTAGGAACATATCCTTCCGCCCATATCCCAGTCTACACTCATGCACTGCACTTACATCATATCTCTTGACTGGATGCCTTCTCTTTGGCTATAGCCTGTTTAATACACACAAAGCCTGCATTACCCTGTCGTTTTCATGCCAGCCATTTTAATTAGAGGGATGTCTGATCTCTTAGCATGTGCCTGCTTACTGGCTCTTTGCCTAACTGCAATTAATTACTGGTGTGCCTGCTCAAACGATCTGGCAGCCAGATAACAATTTCTCAGTGAGAATCTGCAGGGATTTCCTCTCCTCCGTTTGATCCTGCAACTGGGGTTTGCACGCCACTTAAAGGAATAGTTCACCCAAAAATGAAAATGTGATGTTTATCTGCTTACCCCCAGGGCATCCAAGATGTAGGTGACTTTGTTTCTTCAGTAGAACACAAATTATGATTTTTAACTTCAACCGTTGCAGTCTGCCAGTCGTATAATTCATGGCAATGGTAACAAAATCTATGAGAGTAAAAAAAAACATGCACAGACAAATCCAAATTAAACCCTACGGCTCGTGACGACACATTGATGTCCTAAGACAAGAAACGATCGGTTTGTGCGAGAAACCGAACAGTATTTATATCATATTTTACCTCTAATACACCACTATGTCCAACTATCTTTGGGCGCGCGCACGGCATCCGATGCGTGAGGTGTGTACGCGCTCTGGCGTAGTTTACGCAAGCGCCGGAAGTGATCTCTCGCGCGTATACGTCACTCATTGTTTACACAATGCACAGTCATTGTAGGTACGACGGCTAATCAAAATGGTACTTACTTGCACTTATTCGGATTGTTCAAACCGACTTAAAACTAAAAGATTACGTTCTCTCGCGCGAACTCATTCGGGAGTGCTGACTTTCCACGTATTCCCAACTTCTGAGCCTGCTCGCCTGAAGTTATGGTTGATTGCTCTTCGGCTGGATATCAACACACCCATTAACGTAAACTACGCCAGAGCGCGTACACACCTCACGCACCGGATGCCTGCGCGCGCTCAAGGAAGTTGGACATAGTGTTGTATTAGAGGTAAAAAATGATATAAATACTGTTCGGTTTCTCGCACAAACCGATCGTTTCGTGTCTTAGGACATCAATGTGTCGTCACGAGCCGCCGGGTTTAATTTGGATTTGTCTGTGCATGTTTTTTTTACTCTCATAGATTTTGTTACCATTGCCATGTATTATACGACTGATAGACTGCAACGGTTGGATTTAAAAATCATAATTTGTGTTCTACTGAAGAAACAAAATCACCTACATCTTGGATGCCCTGGGGGTAAGCAGATAAACATCACATTTTCATTTTTGGGTGAACTATCCCTTTAAGGCCATTTTCCTGGGAGTAGCAGGTGAGAGAAGTGGGTTATCAGAGCGCTGAGGACAACCTCTTTCAGATCTTGACAAATGTGTATGACTGCAAATAAATGGATAAACATTAAATTTTTTCCCCATTAAAGTATACAGACTGCTGGTGTGGACCTGAGTTCACAAAACTGGTTTCATAACAATGTTGTCAGACTTAAAAATCTAGTGTAAAAATACTCGAAAAAACCCCTGTAAACTCAATTCCACATCCGAGTAAACACGTTAAAATCTAAAATTGTTTTGCTGTTCATTTTGTTGCATTAAACTGCATTCAGAAAAAACAAATAAAGCTCAAGACAAAAGAAACAAAAATACATGTCATGAAAACATGGCATTAAAATGCACGGCACGAAATTAGATATAGCTAATTATAAAAATCATCATAAAAATAGCCACCTAGTAGGAAATGAGACATACCAATTGGAACAAAGAAGGTGACAAATATATATTTAAAATGTATTAGACCGCAAAGGTAGAGAATATCTGCTGAACTGTATGTCTAATTGTTACTTTTCTCCACTGACACTGAGCAGTATTTTCAATCAATCAATGTATAACATCAGCTAATAGTGACTGCACTGCTTCTATGACCAGCACAATAAGAGCATTGGGATTTTATAGTGAAGCTTAAACCGAGGGATTGGAGAGAAGTGCCTCATTGTAATCTTTATAATATTACATAGTCCATTACCCTCAATCCTCATGCTTTTATTCATGTGGGGAAACAGGAGGATGAAGGGACAGGGAGAGAGGGAGCTAACAAAAAATGGGTTAAAAGTACAGTAATCCCCTTACATATATGTTGTACAATAGCCCTGATTTTCTGCACGATATTCTGTATTTACATAGTAGCTGTGCATTTGCTCGTCCTCAATGCCCCTCACCAGCCCTCAGTGCTGAAGTTCTGCATCTTGCATTAGAATGTGCGTAAAGTTCACCGAACTGTTCAGAGGCTACATGCATGTGATTTTTTGGGGGGGCTTTTCTCATGAATTCACATTCCTACTTATAGCTTAAACTCTAAAGGATAACTAAAAGAGTTTTGCCATGTCTACAAACAAGACAAAATTGACCTACTGAAAAATAAAAAACAAAAGTGACTAGAAAATGGCTTAAAAATATTAAAATAGAACACAGTTATTATATTCTGTAATAATTTACTATTTCTGTTGTATTTTGATCAAATAACTGCAGCCTTGGTGAGAATGAAAGACTTACATTTTAATAAAAAATAAAAAAAAACATTTTAAATAACCTTATTTACCCCAAACAAATGATAGCTTATTTACAGTTTGTGATAATGCATGTGTCATGCAAGGTGAACTGGCAAAAAGGCCTAGCAATCTATATTTGATTGCAGAAAGATCTTTTCAAATATTTCTAAGTAGGCATCATCTTAGACAACTGCAGACAGAAAAGTTAGTGAATAAATCTAGAAATATCTGACCCATAGCATGATTGCTATGCACCCAAGTAAGAGCTGGATCTCCAAAATAACTGACCTGAAACTCTCTCATGCTACTCCAATCAGGATAATGAGCAGCGCAGTGGTTCAAGTCATTGAACTGATTAGATGTTTTGCTGTTGTTCTCATTAAACCACATATACTGTATCCAATGAAGCCTCACGTAAGCATCGATTGGCCTTAAACATTTTTATAACAACTGCCCTGAGGGCTGTTATTTTTATCAGACTTATTACTGCTATTCATATCAGTCATAAAATGCATTTAGCTCCTTGAACAAACATTGTTTTTATTATGGAGATTGATGCGAGCTGAATCTATGTTCTAAACAAACATATCAAGAGATTAGCTGAAGTCAGCTCAAGCAATTGTGGTCAGGCACACACTCACAGTAGAGTTTGCTATGGCATCGTTTCCTGCGTCACCTTTGGTCAACAGCGTCATTAATTAACTTAAGAGGAACAGTCTGTTTTTCCATACTATAGCCAAACCGGAAAAACGCTTCACTGATCCTTCCCTTCCTGGACGCTGTTTCCCAACCCTGGTGACTTCCCTTTTTTTATAATTAACACAAATTTCCGTATTCGGTTTTTCATTGTTAAAAGCTCACTTGGGTGCAGTTACAAAATCTGGACTGAAATCAAAAACCCTTGGAACACAGCAGTATTCCAAAATCAAAGCACCACACACAAACCCACAAGCATGCCCATCTACTTCAATCTGCCACATGCTGACCTCTGCATGTCTGAGTCAGCGAGGGAGAGGGGCAACAGGCCAGTGATTATTTTTATTTTTGAGCCTGGCCAGAGGAAGGATTTTGTTATCTGAATGATGTCAGTCAAACACCCACCCACACAGACCCCCAGATCACAGCCAAGGTCTTCTGCCTTGAAACAGATCAATCCACAGCGCAACACCAGTGTAATCCTGCATGTCTTCGGCTCAACAAAAACAAATCTCAGGTTTAATTCAGTTCGATTCTAAGTCCTAAATTATTCCACACCAGTCCACTGAGGAGAGGGGGAGGACTTGTTATTAGTCTTGTCATTAAATTATTTTTTATATATATATATATATATAATATATATTAATATATATTAATGTCTCACCCATACCTGCTACATAGGGAATTTATCAATACAGACACACACAAACAAAACATTCTAGAAGAAATGCCATTTTCTTATAAATGATTATTGCAGGTATCATAAAAGTTGTCAATAAAGTAAAAAGTATGTATTATACATGCATATAATATTGCATATTAATAGTTAAAAATTTAAATATAACAGTTATTACAAATAACAAATATTCTGATGAAAGAGAAATATTCTAAGTCTCCAATAACTAATAAGCATAATAATAAATTATAATAAATTAATGTTTATCAGTCAAAAAAATCCTATAGATTTAACTCTGAATGGTATTGTATCCTAAATAAGCATAAGACCCTATAATCCTGTCTGTCTGTTTTTGCTCCTAAAGCTCCTTAGTCTAGACTGACTCCTCTCAACAGGTTGAGAGAAAACCAGACGCAACCCTGATAAGCAGCAAAATCACCTCCTCAAGCAAATTATGAAGATAGCTAAGCATGTTCTTATGTAAGTTCTTACATTCGTTATCCAATTCTACAAAACCGTGAAACTGTAGACCATTAGCTGAAGTGATCATTTTAAGTATGCAACTAAGAGACGAGACGAGACGAGAAGAGAAGAGAAGAGAAGAGAAGAGAAGAGAAGAGAAGAGAAGAGAAGAGAAGAGAAGAGAAGAGAAGAGAGTCCTGTGTGAATAGCATCTTGTTCTGCTTGCTGATTGAGTATTTAAGTGCAATACCCTTTTATTGCAGCTCGAGCTCTAGTTGGAGCTGGGTTAGTCTCATTAGAGCACTGAGACAGCAGGAAGAACAAAATTTGGCTCTTGATGTGTGTCAGGAGAGCACTGCGCCTCTCAAATCCTTCCTGAGCTGAGAGACTAGGAGAGAGAGACAGAAACAAGAAACAAATAAAGAAGCCGTTCAACGTTAAAGGGAAAGCTCACTTTTGTCACCATTTACTCATCTTCATGTTGTTCAAAGCCTGCGTTACTTTTTCTTTAACGCGATAAAAAAGGAGACATTCTGAAAATAATGTACTTGTCTTTTTTACATGCAGTTACAATGAAGAGAAATTAAAGCTATCAAGCTTCAAAAGGACACAAAAGCACCATGAAAGTATCCCTAAAGTGGTCCATATGAAAGCTATATGATGATTGAGCTTTGTGCATCCCCGTTCACTGAAAATCAGCTGACTCTGCTCTACCTCTCATTGACAGTTGAGAGAAGTAGCACTCTCCAATTCATGAACAGATTATTCTTTTTGATGTGCTTTTTTCAGTGAGCCAATTGATCTGGTTCAGGAATGAACAAGCAGCCTCTCATCAGCACCGAGGCACAGGCCTCCCATCAAAACCAGTATCATCATATTTTGATAATATATTTATAGTGTTGTGGATATATGGCTGAATAATATCTTTTCACACAGTAGGGAGTCGTTCACAAACTGCACATGCGATAAATAGCTACTTCATCGCTGACAAACAATAGAAGTCATTTGCAAGTTCTTTTTCCTTTGTACAGTAGGTAAATATCCACCTCCAGTGCTCTTTTCGTTTTCTGTTCTTATAAAATATCCCATTATATGGTGTGAGAAACTGCTGCCAATGATTCAGTGCATGAGTAAACACGAAAAAACAAAACAAAAATAATTGTAGGACTTTTTGCAAACCCATCAAACCCAATTAAATCAAAAGAGTGATTAATTCACAATAAGACACAATTATTTCTAACACACATGATTGTTAAAATATTAACAGAAAAACAATTTTACGTCAGTACACAGTAATCTTTGGGCGTCCCGAGTTCGAATCCCAGTTCGTGGACCTTTTCCGATCCCGCCCCATCTTTCTTTCCCACTTGGCTTCCTGTCATTACACTATATCTGAATAAAGGCAAAAACAAATCTTAAATAAATAATTAAATACATTAAAATGATCTGGTCTTCGCAGTTAACAGCTCACTGGAGGGGAAGATTATCAATCAACTACAATGTCAATTTTGGTCTGTTTCTCAAACAAAGCTATATAATGACTTCAGAAGCATTTGTATGAAACTTGCTTTCGAACCCTACTTTGAAGCTTGAAAGCAGTAGATTCGTTTCAGCCACATGAAAAGAGTGACTAGCACAGCCTTTTTTTGTGTTGCACAGAGGAAAGGCCATCACACAGGTTTAAAATGACGTGAGGTGAGTAAATGATGATATAATTTTTAATTTTAAGCAAATCTTCTCATTAATGCATCTTAGAAAGAGGCAGAGGGGGAAAAAACCAAGCAGTGCTTGGAGGCTACATGTGGCTTGCGGGTTTGCGTACATGCACACAAAAAGCCGTCTGTCAGTGTCCGTGAGGTATGTGGTGTAAATGTCCTTGCTGCTGAGCGCCTGCATGCAGCACTGAAGTTTCCGCTCTTCCTTTTAGAAACCATTCTGAATATGAATAAAAAATGAGCTGAGAGCACAAGAGAAAAAGAGACTGCAAAAGAGGATGAGAACAAGACAAAGAGCTGGTGAGTCTTGAGAGAGTGGGTGGAAGATAAATTGCAGAAGTAGAGTGAACTTCGAGAAGAACGGAAGAACACACACTGTACAGGAGGGGGGTGAGCATGGAGAAAGGTGCCTGCATGAGAAAGAAATGACTGCGGGTTCCTTCAAGAAATGTGGCAGAAAGACTTGTTGTTGTTAAGGTGCTACATATACAAAAAAAAAATCTGCTGTAGAAATGTATTAATATATTAGCCGTGGGAGAGGCAAATCTCAGATGTCTAATGAAGTTCACACATCCCCTCCTTAAAAATTATTAGCATGCTTCTATGATGATGATTCAAAAGACACACAGCAGCACTAGTTGTTCACTAGAATACGGGTTCAAAGCATAAAACTTTCAATAATCAATTTTTTTTTCAATAATCAATCCTTCAGCAGGTAATTTTTTCCAAGGTGACTTAAAAATGAAACACAGAAATGGGTTTCAAAATAATACAAAGCTGGAGCAGAATACTAGGTGTTTTCTTGATTATAATAATGATGATAAAAAATTATAGTAATTATCTTTATGTACCGTATGTAATACGTACCCATATCTAATAGTAGGGGTGGGCGATTTGACCAAAATCTACATATCACCAATTTTTTCACGGTAGCGATATATATCACAATACAGTTATTTTTGCTTTAAATAAGGCCCTTATGATATCAACATTTTTGATACCACAGACATTTCAAAAATTTTGCAAGCAGTGTCAATATCACAAAAAAAACTAATACTAGCCTAAATAAAAAACAAAAAAAAACCTCAAGCTCACTGAAGACAAGTAAACAGTCAGCGATTAAATAAGAATACGATACTAATTACAAGCAATAGGACAAAAAACTATAGTAGAACAAATAAATAAGAAAAGCTACATACATTGTATAAAGTAATCAAATGAATAAAAACACTGCATATTCTTCACTGTGTAAATTAAATATATATTTCTTCTTATTAAAGTTACAAAAGTGATTTAATCAAGAGCAGTGAGAGATTTTCTCTTTTGTTGTTTGATTTACATGAATGACAGACAGCAGGAATATTAGACTGCTGTCACTTTAAGAGCTGCCAAATTACTGTGTTTACAAGGATACTTGCAAAGATGGGCATTTTGACACATACAAGTGTGCATATTTAACCATTCAAGGCCTATAAAGCAGCAAAAATAATTCCGTTCAATACTCCTGCGTTGTATGAGCACTGTTTTCATGTGTGCGCGCCTCTCTGACAGTGCTCAGAATTAGTCTCTCAGACAAGCGTGCGCATATAGCGAAATGAGTTCTCTTTCGTTGCTGATTGAATTTCAATGGTTTAAAATCACTTGTTTTTTAACCACAATGTTTAAAAATGCATGCATTTCGTGATGGTTAATCGTGTATACCGGTATATCTAACTTGATCATAACCATGAATTCAAGTTCTCAGATCAGACCTGCATGACGCAAAAGGATGCCATTTTGACCGATTACGTGGTCTCTATCCTGAGCTGTGTTTATTCAGCAGGTTTATTCAACAGTGGTGAAATGCTAAGATTCCTTTGTTGACAGAATAATTGTACATCACAATTGTTTGTACCCATTACAGTAAGCCAGACTCCCCACCTGACATGCAGGATATAGCTGCTGACCTTCCTAATGTGCCTGACAGCTTTGTTTACCGTCTACTCTTTGGCAGGAGCACAGTGCTTGATGATTTGTCCAAAGTAAATGCATTCTACAGTGATATGAGAAATACCTCATACAAGTGTAAGCTAAGACTGACTCATTAGACCACAGACACACTCCCATCACAGAGGTTTACATTTTTGTAGTCTCAATGGAGTAAATCTAGAATCCTGTTTATATAACACTGTGTTAATGCTGTTAAACAGAGAGCTACTGACTGGTATTTGTATATGGAGACTTAGAATGAAACAATTCCCGACTGCAGGATGAGTTTATTATTTACATTCAATCTTAATGTAGCTTATATTTACAAAGGACTGTTGATGGCAAGCCCAAGGTTTGGGGGGTTAGCCCATCTACCTGAACATGAGCTGTTCAAATGTCTGGGGTGAGTAAGAAATAAGAAATTAATTTTCTTAAAAAAATTCAAATTTTAAATTTAAAGTAATAGTGACATTTATAATGTTACAAAAGTTTTATATTTCAAATAAATGCTGTTCTTTTGAAGTTTTGTTTGAACTATTCAAGGAATCCTGATAAAAAAAGTATCATGGTTTGTAAAAAAAAGTTTGTAAAAAATCTTACCAACCCCAACCCCAAACACATGAACAGTATATCTTGCTTTAAATGTGAAAAGTTGCATGTTGAAACCTTTTTAAAATAAACCAATCAAAATGACAGGTACCAGTACATGTATATCATTAATGGCTGTGTGTTTGGTTGCCAGGCAAAACAGAAGAAATAGTTCCCTTTCAATTCCTGAGTTTGAATTTGAATTGAATTGGCCACAGAATTTGAATGACAGAGAGAAATGTACTAGATTGCAATATTAAAGTCAAGTCAAGTCAAGTCACCTTTATTTATATAGCGTTTTTAACAATACAGATTGTGTCAAAGCAACTGAACAGCATTAATTAGGAGAATTAATGCTGAATTAATAAAGAAATGTAACACAGGTGATGCATTCTATAAAATGAAGTGTTCTTCACAAAAGTTAATTAAATGATGAAATGTCTATTATATCTTCAATCCTTCAAACTACAAGGATTTGTACATTCAATTTCAATTTATCTTAATTCTACTTCCTTACATTCAAATGGCAAATCTGCAAACTGTTTACCACCTCAATTCAAATTCAGGAATTCAGGAACTGAATTGGAATTTTAAAGGTCTTCTCAATTCTAAATGGCACACAAACCTGTTGACTGCATTTTTGGACTTGACAGCTATGTGCGGCTCAGGCTCCACCATCGACTAAAGGGAAAGAAAGAAAGAACACTGTTACAGACTTCAAAGTTTATCGACGACTTGTAAGGTGAGGATTCACAGCAAAGTAATCTCAGATATCTTACTACAGCCACCACCTTCAGCAAACATGAAAAGAGATCATATAAATCACAGATCTTCAGGGAAGCTGAGATAAAAGACAAGCTTACAACCTCTTGTTGACAGCATTTCAAAACAAAAGCAAATCTGTAGTGTACAGAAGCAGAATTCATGTTAGGTCAGCAAAACAAGTCAAAGCGTTCTTGCTTATGTATGCAAATTACTGTAACATTTACGAAGCAAAAATGCACTGAACGGTTAACGTTTTCCAACTCACTCATAAAGTGTTTTGTGCTGTCCACATTAAGACCGACCCCCCCAATAGCGCTCTTAGCATCAGTCTAAATTACATTCAGTTAACAGGGTTGATTACTTTCAGTGTTGCTGGTTGTTATGGTTTGGATTTGATCTTGCTCCATTAGCAGGTGATTACCAGGTGAGTGCAGTAATAAAACAGACACAGCATACGGAAAAAAAGACAGAGGTAAAAACAGCAGCAGTCTGTTTATCTTTCCTGCTCAGTCCCACCGATCATCTCCCTCAGAGTGCATTAATTACTCCAGAATAAGAATAATCTTAAGGAATTAAGCATAATACGGCTTAATTCCACTGATGGTGAAAGCTGTATGTGCATTACAGCACAAGCGGATCTTACCATCCTTCCGGTCTCGCTTATTTCCTTCTATTCCCTCCATAGCATTCTATTGTTACACATAATGTATTCCATTATACAGAGTGCCATTCCTAGCCATTTACTTCCATTCATTTTCATTCTGTTCTATTCCATTCCATCGGTGAAAGCTGATATCTCATTGCTGCCATTGTGGCTGGTAACTGCATCCAACATCCTGATTGGATTGAAGGTGGGAGTGAACACTGGCAGGAGCCCAAAGTCTGGTGGCCCTGTGTTCGGCCACCCTCTCAGGTTCACACACACCCACAAAGGCTGTCCTTTAAGGCCCACGGAAGAGTTCACCGTCGAACAAGCACAGGTCTGCCATTCCCAGTGGGTAATTATTGCTTGCTGCAAGCCTACAGACATATACTGAATGTTATCTCAAGACCACTTTTAAGTCGCTATTATTCGCTTTCTGCCTCCTTTCAGGGGCATCTTTCTCAGGGTCCTCTGTGTCTCTCGCGCACAATCAGTTCTTCATTATCCCAGGTCAGATTCAGTAAATGTCTACCCTTCAATAAAGAGACTGAAAAAGAGGGTGAGACGGCTGCTTTACTGCTGTGAAGGATATCTGATGAAATGGGTTATAACTGAATTAGTGAATGAATCAACAGATTTTATTTAATCAAATTCATAAATTCACAAAGACTCATGATTGGCTCTCATGGTACACTCTAAAAAATGCTGGGTTGTTTCAACCCAACTTTGGGTCAAATATGGACTAACCCAACCATTGGGTAAAATGTTTACATTCAATTTTTAACCCAAAAGTTGGGTTAGTCCATATTTGACCCAAAGTTGGGTTGAAACAACCCAGCATTTTTTAGAGTGTAGATAGGGATCTTTCCTCTAGAGTCATGCATGCAGAAATCCAGTGAAAATTGTTGAAATTGAAAAAAAAAAAAATCAGTTACTAGTTTCTCACACAAAACAGAACTTCTACAGCTTTTCATGTTGCTTCATACTGGCTGTCTTCTTGGACAAGAGCTCTACTGCTTTCCTCAACAGTTCTCCAAACCCTCGCTGGAAAAAAATGACACTTTCTCCTCCATTTGCTAAACCACATGGACCATTGCAGATCATTACGAAGTGTTCAAGGCCCCTTGAGACATAAGAAGACTGTGGAAGCTGTCTGCATTAGTCAGGTCTCCATCATGAAGAGCAGACCAAAAGACTGACCTTGAATAATGGCCACGACACCATTAGTGCACCATTATAAATCTCTAACTGTCAGCAGCCAGCCTCTTTATCTTGGTTATGTGCGATAAAGCCAAAAAGTCTATAATTAGCCTGGCCAAGGTCCCATTAATTCCACTTTAAACTTTATGAGCCACAATACATAGGCTAGCTTGTTTTGTCTTCTGTAATTCACTATATTAACTAAATAGTCATATATAGGCTACCATTGCATTCAAATAAAATTACCGAAAACAATGTTTTGATCACACTGCCCACACCTAGATCTTTACAGGGCCTCATTTATTCTATTTTGGACTATATGAAGAATTAAGATCATGAACAGAAACACACAGACTGCAAAATACATTACCGAGAGTAACCAAGTAGTCAACATTCAACAGTCAAAAACACTGACCTTAACACACAAGGAAAATGTGTAACAGATGCCTCACAGATGCAAACTGGGTAAATAATGTTTTGTATTCTGATTAAAATACAGTTAACATTGGCTGGCAGCATATCACATTGTTTATTACTTAGCAGAGCTGATGAAACCAGAGACTTGCACTGAAAACTAAATAATCAACACATAAGATGAAATCATCAGATGAAAGGAGTATTCAATGAAGCCCGTCTGACTTCACAGAGGAAATTAACAGATATCCTGCTCATTTTTCCGACTTTGAAGCATACCCTACTGCCACATAAAACTCCATACAATCTCCTACATATGAGCTACTGATAATGAAAACTGCTCAAACAATTGCCGGTTCCACAATTAAATACTGAGGGTGCTTCATAGTGTTCTCTAGCCTCAATGCACATACATTTTCACATATACTTTTGTCCCATCCATTGCTCTTTTGAATGTGATTCCCCTATTAAAATGTGGGTGTCATTTCCAAAACTGTGCAGCGTGTATGTGGCAGAAAAACAGAAGTTTTATACAAATTCTGAATGGATTATATATACAAAGCCTAGAAAGCAAAGCACACAAAGAGCACTCCCTTTATAATCACTAAAAAGCTGTCATCATTCTTAGTTCTTCGCGATCTCATTACGTTTTGTTATAATGAGAGAATTCAGCAATGGACAAAAACTTGAGCGGTGAGTGGATTCTAACATAAACACCTCTGATCGGCATTTAAGAAATCAGCAGATATGTCTGTGATTGGGTACATTGCTCAACGCTGCAAAAACACAATGTAAATAGAAACCTTTTGACGCTCTCCAGAGTGCAAACACAAATATGCACTGGATAGTTTGCCAGATCGGTGTCGCCAATAGGATAGTGAATAGAGAATATCTCGAGTTTTTCCCGTGGGTGCTCAGCCATTCTGTATCGGTGCTTATGCACCATTAGTTTCATAAAAAATGACTAAAAAAATATTTTGGTTATACTGGCCACCCCTAGATCTGTATGTGGCCTTTTACTCAGTTTCACTTCACCTCCACTGTGACAATCCATCCTACATTATGATCTTAAAAGGCCAGATCCTCAGTCCCCCCCACAGAGTGCATTAACATGGTCATTAATCAACTGACCTACAGTTCATCACCCATGCTGTAAAATAAAATTAGTCATGGCTTAGAGCTGTGAAAAGCTGACAAAACTTAGACTCAGAAGCATCTGGAGGCCAGCTTTCAAACACTCCCTGTTCACACCTTCACAAGAACACACAGACTGCACCCTGTAGTTAATTCCAATGGGCACATAGAAGTTCATCTGTATCAATCACTTGGGATTTGAAAACATCTGGCCAGGCTTTTTAAATGTTGTATTTTGAAACAGAGGCTAATTTAGATGCAAATCATTAGAATAACTGGCCAGATTGCCAAGTGATTGATTCATAAAACAGTTATGCATGAGGTAAATTTAAATTATGTAAAGGATAACACAGTCAGCCCATCATTACTACAAAAAAATTTCGATTGGGACCTGATGCACTTACCAAATGCACTTTAAATGTTAATATAAACTGAAATTATTTTAATATGTGACAAGAGACCAATGTGTACTATGAGAGATATGAAACAAGCACAACTATGCAAGAAATTGGTAGGCAGGGACAACTGTCAATTATCTAATAATTTAATGAAGTTTTATCATTTTAAAAATCTGCATACATTTAGGAAACCAAAATCGACGTTTTTTGAGGAAGCCAACACAAAAAAAAGAAAGAAATAGAAAGAAATATTGCTCTGTACTCTCATATCCCACCACCTGTCCAAACAGCGATTACTTGAGTATTATTTACTGAAAAAGCTCAGTGTTGCTGATAATCCGGGACTAAGCTGAAAATCTGGCTGAGATGTATACGGCTGCTCTGCAGTCAACCCATTCTTCAGGCTTTCCTTGTAACAGATCAAAAAAAAGCTCAATAGATTATCCTTTCTCCATGGATGAAGAGAGATACAGAGGAAAAGTCTTATGTTTGTTGATATATAAGGCTATAGAATGACTGAGTACAGCATGTTTAGTGCGGTGAACATCTATAGTTATGGTGAAGAGTGTAATTTTTACATTACTAGCATCAATTGTGAAAAAGTGATTATTTTCAAACAGGTTTCCCAAACACTTCCCCGTCATTGGTCAAGCAAACCGATAGCCCTACTCCAAACTCACACCATCGGTTGAGCCGATGTTGCTATGCTGGGCTGGTCGGGATGTGCAAACAAACAAAACAAGCAAAGTTTTGATAGCACCACAACATTTACGCTTCTTGAGGCATTCAACCTACAAATAGCTTGCTTATATTTGTCTCTGCATATTAAGCTGGAGTAGGAAATAGTATTTTACATTGGAAAAAATAACAGGCTTTCTGGAGTTTCTGAATACCCTGGTAACTCGATCAGTAAGTTCCAGCCTTTCATTGAGCGAAGGGTAACGCTGCTGAATTTTTTAGCTAAAACCATTTTCTGAGCCAAGCATTAGCAACAGATTTATGCTTATGCTGGCATGACTGCACATCCTCCGACAGCCCAGGCATCTTAAATGCAAACATTACTAACTGCAACTCGAAGAGCTTAGTGTGATTTTCTTCAAGATGATTTCATCTCACACTGATGCTGGGAGTCAGCGACTGGTCAAGCAGAGGATGGGGATGATCAAAGGAAGATATTACGCAGAAAGCTTTCATACAACAGACCAAAAAATTTTTTTAAAGCAAAGTTAAAAATGGTAAATAAACTTTGAACAAGAAAAGATTTAAAAGCTTGCACTACCCTTCCCTTAATCTTTGAAGATACATGAAATACAATATTTTAAGTTAATATATATAGTCAAACATGCAGCCAACAATTCAAGCTTGGTTCTAAAAGCATCATATGCACTACTTATTTATGATGCCTAAGAGACCTCATTTTTGGCCAAATCCCAAAGCAGTGTCTTTCATGGATAAAGACTATTTTAAAATGCATTGTAACAAGCTTAATGAAATAGTAAATATATTTAATAAATAACAAAACTATATAATTCAATAGCAAAAAGGCTGTGAGGGAAGTTTTGGAATAGACCATATGTTTCACTATCACAAGCAAAATAATCTCATGAAACATCTTCAAGACATGCACATCTGTATGCAGGCCAAGACACAAATCTGAAGCAATGCAATCAACTTCAATTCTGCCTAGGTCAAGAAGAGAGTTCGGCAACAGACAGTAAGTCTTCAACTCATACAGTACACTCTGCACCCTGATAACAGGAAATTAAGAGTAAAGTGATGAACAGTGCAATAAAAGCCATAAAAGATAAATCAAGGAAAAACACGTGAAGCATCACAGAGCTCAGGGGACCAATTGTTAAGAAAACAAGACATATTCTCTTTTATTATCCAATTTTGTCCAGGGACTTTCTGTTGGAAAGCAAACTCTATTAGGAACCGAATGGGTTTTAAAAGCTTGCACTACCCTTCCCTTAATCTTTGAAGATACATGAAATACAATATTTTAAGTTAATATATATAGTCAAACATGCAGCCAACAATTCAAGCTTGGTTCTAAAAGCATCATATGCACTACTTATTTATGATGCCTAAGAGACCTCATTTTTGGCCAAATCCCAAAGCAGTGTCTTTCATGGATAAAGACTATTTTAAAATGCATTGTAACAAGCTTAATGAAATAGTAAATATATTTAATAAATAACAAAACTATATAATTCAATAGCAAAAAGGCTGTGAGGGAAGTTTTGGAATAGACCATATGTTTCACTATCACAAGCAAAATAATCTCATGAAACATCTTCAAGACATGCACATCTGTATGCAGGCCAAGACACAAATCTGAAGCAATGCAATCAACTTCAATTCTGCCTAGGTCAAGAAGAGAGTTCGGCAACAGACAGTAAGTCTTCAACTCATACAGTACACTCTGCACCCTGATAACAGGAAATTAAGAGTAAAGTGATGAACAGTGCAATAAAAGCCATAAAAGATAAATCAAGGAAAAACACGTGAAGCATCACAGAGCTCAGGGGACCAATTGTTAAGAAAACAAGACATATTCTCTTTTATTATCCAATTTTGTCCAGGGACTTTCTGTTGGAAAGCAAACTCTATTATTTATAATATACAGTACCTACAGTACTATTAACATCAGTCCGGGCAACACAATTACAAGTGGCCAGCGCTAAATACAGGTGTAAACAGACTCCAACACTTTTTTTGTCAGTCCTGTAGCTTAATTACTTCAATTTCTTGAATGGCAACTTGAAATTTCGGCGCTTTAGACCAAACATATTGAAAACTCTGATGTGACATGTCTACACACAGAATACCATTATTTATAATCTGTCCAACTGGTGCTGTAAACAATATGAAATTAGGGTAAATAACAACCCAATTTAAAACAATAAAAAAAGAAAAATGGGCCTTGAATTCTGTTTGTCCCAGATCTTGCAGAGACACATTATGAAGTTGTAGCTCGGTCTGTTCCACATTTGGCTACAGACAAACATGGATAAAGTTCAATATGACATCCAATGTGCACTCAGCAATTACAACCCCCAGGAAAAAGTAGATTGATTTCCTCTACCGGTTTGTCGAACTCTGGTTTAGTTCCTTACTTAACTGTGCAACAGCAGAGATTTGACACTTTCAGGCCAGAGTAGAACTGAATAATTCATTTTCTGAATAGTGGTTCAGTGCTGAACAGGCAAAAATCAGTTGATCACAAATGAAAGTAAAATGCTGCAGTGTCATATTTAAAGGGATAGTTCACCCAAAAATGAAAATTCTGTCATTAATTGCTCACCCTCATGTCGTTCCAAACCTGTAAGACCTCCGTTCATCTTCGGAACACAAATTAAGATATTTTTGATGGAATCTGAGAGCTCTCTGACCCTGCCATAGACGGCAAGGGTACTACCACGATCAACGTCCAGAAACGTAGCAAGGAGATCCACTGAATCCACTAAGCGCAAACACCGTATGTTGTTCTGTGTCAGCCGCACCACACGGATACCTTTTCTACGTTGTTTGTGCTTTGATTTGAACGAAAAAACAACGTATCCGTGAGAATTGTTGAATAAATTATTAATTTTTTCTTTGCGCACAAAAAGTTTTGTTGAACCCCTGATGTCACATGGATTATTTTACCGAACTCCTTGCTACGTTTCTGGACGTTGATCGTGGTAGTACCCTTGCTGTCTATGGGAGGGTCAGAGATGGAAGGGTCAGAGAGCTGTCAGAATGCATCAAAAAAATCTTAATTTGTGTTCCGAAGATGAACGGAGGTCTTACGGGTTTGGAACGATATGAGGGTGAGTAATTAATGACAGAATTTTCATTTTGGGTGAACTAACCCTTTAACCCTCTTTGGTCACATCTGACTGAAAAACGATAAAAAAAAGAGACTTGGTGACTTTTGTCATACACTGAAAAAAAGAAATGATTCATTGAATTAGCTAAAAAAAAATTAAGGTAAGTGGTTGCAATCAATTTATTTTAGCTACATTGAAATAAACAAATTTAGTTGACTAACTTTCATCATTTTTTTTTATTTAAATGTAGCTAAAATAAATAGTTTGCAACCACTTACCTTAAAAAACTTTAGTATCATTTTTTTTCAGTATATTAGCTATGTGAACACGCAAAAATAAATAAATAAATGCATAAAACATGCACCTGATTTGGACATGTTAAAGGATTGAAAAATAAAAAGTAACGCTTGGTACCGTCATGGTCAAAAATACACAGAAATCCGAAAAAAAAAAAAAATTTTAATTATGGAAAAAAGAAAAAAGATAATAAAATGTATAAAAAAATAAAAAAATTTAATTCCCCCCCAAAAAATTCTAAATAATAATAATAAGCAAAAAATATTATTGAACAAAAATATACTAGATTGATTTTCCTGAGGAAAAAGGTGTTACTTTTCAAGGCTGTGGTCACTTTTGACCATGAAGGTACCAAGTGTAACCCACAAATGAAGAGGCTCAGAAGACTGATTAGTGTTCAAAGTCTGAATTCTAAATACATATTAGATTTTAATTGACTGCATTAAATTAATTAAGTGGCCTTGATTAACTGAGTGTACCTGTGACTGAGACAAAACCTGACAAGTGTTTAAACATGACGTGAGACTACATGTAAATTTAAATTTTGTAAAAGTATGAAATGTAGATAACAGACAAATGTTATCAAGTATTATGACTGTTTTACATTCTTGTAAATATGCAGGTTTTAAATGGAAGCAATCTTAGATAAAAATGAAGAGTTCCCATTTGAAAATAGAGCACCTATGTTGAGTACATCACTGATCTAGTCATTGAAATGACATGTGCAAACATCAGACGTGTCCTAAAGACCGTAAATCTGGCGCTTTGTGTCCGATAACAAGTCACACAGCCTCTGATCAGAAGAGTTTCATCCCTCCCAGATACACAAACTAATTAATCTCACACCCCACTGATCAAATCAAAAATAACAGCCCGGAGCACTGAATCTATGACGAACATAATAGATTAACCCAACACAGCCTTGCAGCTAGTCAGTTATGTAAAAAAAATTATATACTAAATTGTAATCTACTAATCTATTATGGAAATTCTAATATTCCAGAACAATATTGAAATTCACAGGGAACATGCTCATGTAAGGCACTGACGAGTTTGTCCTCTTATGCAAACTAAAATTGCCCCCAGCTGTTTGAAGGTTCATGTCGGCTTCATTACTTCTCTGCGTTTCATCTTTGCTGGTTTGGTTTGGCGCTCCATTAAAGCATGAAAAAGATCTCTTTAAACAATAGTCTGAATAGAAAATGCATTTCCGAAATGACATATTAGCAGGAGTTTGATTAAATTACAGATGTGTTTTAGCACTTAAAGGGCACTAGGAAGAAGTGGAGGAAGAAGTAGCCAGAGAGGATGAACCATCTTACATTTCAGAAAAAAAATAAGTGATAAATCAATGTTCTCACAGAATCTGGGAATATGTGGATGGTTGGAGGCTATGAAGAAGGCCACTCACTATAGCAACTGCATCTCAGCGACAGAATGAAGAGAATCATAAAACACTCACTGTGCTGCAGACTGTAGCGAGTTATTAAACCTCGTTACAAGTCAAGCTCTACACAACCGCTCTCAAATTAGTTACAGACACACGCAAGACATTCAGACGCTCGTAAATGTGATAGGACCCACTTGCTTTTGCAGCTGAGAACTCTCTCCGTTTGGAAGTTCTGTTTGATGTGCAAAACTGACTCTTGAGAATATTTAACACCAATATTAGGGTCATGAGACACAAAGAGTCTAACTCCTTCTTTAGAGTCCCTGATGATAAAGGAATTTCTTCAACATGAGCACCGGAGATCATGCAAAGCAGAACTGCTGTCAAAACACCGATCCAGTTACAGCAACAAAGACTTATATTATGTCATTATGAATCAACGCATTTACATAACCACAACAGTGCATTTGAGTTATGGGTAGAGTTTCAGACAGTTCAAAGGACATGTAGTTTTCCTTTGAAACATAAGTTTACATATACAAACAACAGTGAAATATCTCTAAGCTCTGATATAGTTGGTGAGCAGTAACCCAGCCTATATGCCATACTTTAAAAAGAAATAATGTAATATGCTAGATCTAGAATGGGGACCCTGTTTGGAGCAACATTTTTCAAACAACATCATCTTTAAAATACTTTTAAAAAATGTAATCAGTTGATTCACCAAGCTTGTGAGTTTATCTGACACCATTATCCCCCTTAATATGATGATGTCAAATGTTATAGATGCAATACATGCAATACTGGGGCTGTTAGGTGATTACAGTATATGCGAATGTTTTGAAAATGCCATTATATACCAGTTCTTTGGAACTATATCTACAAAAATGGTTTCAAGACTTTGCAATAAGGGCCAATATGCTAACATTAGTTAAGTATAGTGAACATGAACTAACAATTAAAATACTTCTAAAGCAGAGTTTTTATTCTTAGTTTATGTTAATTACAACATATTAAAACCAAATGTATCTGTTAATAGTATTTAATGGACCCAAGCTGACATGAACAAACAATGAACAGTTGTACTTTTAATAACTAATATTAACAAAGATGAATAAATACTGTAACAAACGTAATGCTCATTGCTGGATAATATCGTAATAACTTACTACAGTACTAAATAACGTTAACTAATAGGATCTTATCGTAAAGTATTACCAAAAACTTCACTTAATTTACAGCAAAATGACATGACAAGGTCTAAAAAAGGTATTATTTGTATGTAATGTATTTAATGTATCAGTAAAAAAAAAAATACTATGGAATTATTTTTATTCCATTTGCTTTGTAAATCAAAAGTAATACAAATCTAACATGCTAGATGGATGTAACACATGTGGGTAGTTGACAGAACATGTCAGTTACAGCAGTGTCCTGCAGTGTGACTTGCGATACTCCATCTAAAACATTTTTTTTTGTAGGCTATAAATATTATGCATACAGTTGTAATAACTACAGTAAAGAAAAGGGTGGTAAAATGAAGAACGTATTACCATTTACAGCATCTAAAATATGTACCCTAGCTATTTTTTTATGCTTTTATGGTTTTATGCTGAACTGCGATTTTCTCTGCAAATCAAAAAACCAGACGCATAAGTTAACGGTGCAACATAGCAGACACATGAACTCCGCAGAGGCTGACTCCAATTCACTTTGCTCCTAAAACGTCTGGCGGCATGATAAACTTGTATATTGACGGCTTACCTGGCTGTAATGTCTTCCCAGCAGCGTTGAACGGAGCAGGGCAGAAACTACGGAATCACTTGCACCGCACGCACCCGTTCGCATTCAAATGCTCTGTGTGTCTCTTCTGTGGTAATCGATCGAAGAACGGAGCGCCTGGGGGCGCACACAGTGAACACGTCTGCGAATGATTGTCTGGATGATTATTTGCTCAGTGATCAGCGTGCTTTTCCATGCCTCACTGAGTTTTCCTATCCCAGTTATTCCCGATCACAGCTGCCGCAGAATCCGCACGCGCTGCCTTTTACATCGTCGCGCGCTCAGAGCGCACGCACAGCGCGGCCGCATAGTACCTGCTACTCGCCTCCTCTTCTTCACAGGCGGTGAATCAGGTCAGGGAGGAGGCGTCCTGTTTTTTTATAACGTTGTCAAGAGACCTGTCTGTGTCTTCTCTCCTCGCGTATCCGGCGCGTGTCTCACATCCCTGCGGTTCACAGCAACAGCAGCAGCCGCGCGTCAGATCGCGCTCCGCACAGCCCAACAGCACTGCCTAGAGTTCTGCACAGACACAGCACGACACAAATTATTAAATAAATAAACCGAGATGATATGAATAAACGCTCGAACAGTACATTCTGCTCTCTTTTGAAAGAACACTTTGGCACGAAATTAAAAATATTGTGTACAAATCATATTAAAAATACAAATCAGTGGCCTATAGAGGAGCCAGGAAGGCAATCTGTTTTTGGTCTGATATAAAAAAAAAAAAATCCATCACATTAATTTATGTAATAATCATTTTTAGACAAAGTTACGGTGCAGTGCTGCATTTTAGTACATCTAGACGGATGTACTGTTACTTCCTCTACAGTCAAAAATTTGGGTGTGACAGCAACTTGTCTTTTAAAAATCATATTTCCCATGTTACAAAAACAGCATTCTTCCATCTAAACACTGCCAAGCTACAGAACATGTTACCTGTTTCTGATGCAGAAAAGCTAGTTCATGCATTCATGACCTCTAGACTGGACTATTGTAATGCACTGCTAGCTGGTTGTCCTGCGTCTTCAATAAACAAGCTACAGGTGGTCCAAAATGCAGCGGCTAGAGTCCTTACCAGGTCAAGAAAATATGATCATATTACCCCAATCTTACAGTCTCTACACTGGCTACCTTTTAAGTTCCGTATCAGTTACAAAATATTACTACTTACTTTTAAGGTATTACTAAATATTACTATTTACCTTAATGGTTTAGCTCCTGCGTACCTAATCTATCACACTACAATCCATCCCGCTCCCTAAGGTCGCAAAACTCTGGACTTCTGATAGATAGCAAAGTCCACTAAAGGAGGTAGAGTTTTTTTCGCATTTGGCTCCCAAACTCTGGAATAGCCTTCCTGATAACGTTCGGGTTTCAGACACACTCTCTCTGTTTAAATCTAGATTAAAGACACATCTCTTTAGCCACGCATTCACATAAAGTATAGTGCTTCCCGATGCCATAGAAGAACCTTTTTGTCTAAATGTTTCCATAAAGAACCTTTAGCATCTGAAGACCCTTTCTGTTTCACAAAAGGTTCTTTGTGGCAAAAAAGGTTCTTCAGATTATAAAAAGGTAAGAAAGAGATGGTCCTTTAAAGAACCTTTGACTGAATGGTTCTTTGTGGAACCAAAAATGGTTCTTCTGTGGCATCGCTAACTCACCGAATAACCGAACATATTAACATGATGTTAAGTGAAGGAAGTGAATCCGGAAATGAATAAATTAACATTTTGTAGACCTATTTCCACAACCATTTATATATAAGACTGTATTTCAATATAAAACAGTCTATTTCAAAGCATGTTGACTTAATAAATGTTACACACACAAAAAAAAAAACTTTGGTAGTATGTTTATTTGATTCTCGTATTCTGTCAAGCTGTATATATTAAGGAGTTTAGGTTGGCATGAAACCAAAAGTTTGTCAGATAATAAAAAAATATTTATTTTGTCTGTTCACCCTCCATGTACCTTCTACTTAAAGGGTTAGTTCACCCAAAAATGAAAATTCTGTCATTAATTACTCACCCTCATGTCGTTTCAAACCCATGAACCTTCGTTCATCTTCAGAGCACAAATTAAGATATTTTTGATGGAATCTGAGAGCTGTCTGACCCTGCATAGTCAGCAACGCAACTGAAATGTTCCCAAGTCCAGAAACGTAGCAAGGAGATCGGTAAAATAATCCATGTGACATCAACAGTGTTGGGGGTAACGCATTACAAGTAACGCAAGTTACGTAATCAGATTACTTTTTTCAAGTAACTAATAAAGTAGCACATTACTTTTTAATTTTCAGAAGGAAATATCTGAGTTACTTTTTCAAATAAGTAACGCTAGTTACTTTGTTTCCCATGTCTTGACTGACAGCTCTCGTGTTGCCATGTTGAGCCTCAAAATAAATAAAAACAGTCAAATGCAAACTCAGAATATTATATAAACCTACAATAATTAAATATGTTAAATAAGACAAATATCATTTATGTATTTAATCCCATTTTATTAACCAATGTCTTTGCTACTGACCTTCGATGATCTAATTCAACCATACTAATTAGCAAAAATGACACATTCTTTCTTCTCCTGCATCACATTCTTCATGCAATTTGTTTGAGCTGCGCCCTCTACTGTACAGATGTGAATTTTCATTTGCTTCAGCCTGAGGCGTAATCATTTCACTTCTGTTGTGAAAAGGGCTTTTACATTTGTAAAAGAATAACTTTTTTATATTAAAAATAAGCAAGCAAGCCCTGCCTAGATTTAAAAAGTAACTCAAAAGTAACGTAACGCATTACTTTCCATAAAAAGTAACTAACGTAATTAGTAACTTTTTTTAGGGAGTAACGCAATATTGTAATGCATTACTTTTAAAAGTAACTTTCCCCAACACTG
>NW_015633174.1:303386-314242 GCF_001515625.1 Sinocyclocheilus rhinocerous | reverse complement strand
TCAGTTGCGTTGCTGACTATGCAGAGACAGACAGCTCTCAGATTCCATCAAAAATATCTTAATTTGTGTTCCGAAGATGAACGAACGTCTTACGGGTTTGAAACGACATGAGGGTGAGTAATTAATGACAGAATTTTCATTTTTGGGTGAACTAACCCTTTAATCCATCCATTCAGTCTACTATATCAGCGCCTGATTGAGGATGCGTTAGCTCTATGAAAACTGTTCCCCCTGCCAGCTCATTGGAATGAATGAAACTTTATCCCTTCTGATCCAAGGCTGATCTCATCCTTCTGAAGACATTTCTCGCCCACAGACCCCCGACTCAAGAGGGAATACAGAGAGTTCATGCAACACTTCATCTAAGCTCTATTCATGCCCTGCGCTGAATAAAGCTTCTGTCTGGTTGATCCATTTGCGTGTTGAACTGTATGTCTTGTTCTGTCTTCTGGAAACCAGTTCTGGCAGTAATGCATTTCATATGACAACAGCCACGACTGTTATTTTTGACTTGAAATTACATGTAAAACGTCCTGAAAAGCAAAGAACTGAACTAATAATAACACTTCTCTTCTGTACCAGTTCTGTTTTATGATGTATCACCCAATGACTGCTGAGCAGCTATTTCTGATGATTCCTGCTGATCAGGCATTTTTGCTAAAAGCATCTTACTGACAGCTGACCCTCTGTACTGCTTCAGGCCAGTAAAGTGCAGTATAGGATACAGGGCTTTTTGGAGCATAAATTATTCCACTGATAAAGCAAAGCACATTCTACGTGACGTCACAATTTGAGAGGGAGGGAGGAAGTTAAAGGTTGGTTTCTTGTGGCTGTTGGGCCCCAAGTTACTAATCAGTCTCCTCCACTTTAACTTGTTAGAAAAAAAGTGAACCCAACCTGGAGGCCAGAGATGGGGCCTCTCTACTCTTCTTTATTCAAAACATTCATGCTGGACAGACAGAGAAATTTTGCTCCCTCAAACCATGCCGGATACAGTCTTACTGTGGAGTCACTGGCTTGCCGATCAAACATGTTCTGAATTACTCGGGAAACATTTCTTATCAATGTTCACAAAAGGTCTTAATATGAGTATATCATTTTAAACAGGCATTTTAGTGAAAGTCATTTGATGAGGATAAATTGTGCTCAACAAACTCACAAATATGAAAAATTAAACAGTTGATTTTTTTTTTGCATTGGTTCATTGGATGATTTAAGGTCAACTTTTATTTATTAAAAAAAACTCCCCCTCAGCCAAATATTAAGTAGTCTAAAAACATTCATAAACCAAAGGTACAGGCTCTAGTTAATTAAAGTATGGAAGTCATGCAGACATCACATGAACAGACAGCATAAAAGCCCTATTATGCTGATTAAAAACATAGAGTTTCAGCAGGTCCACAGATACTTATCAAATTAAAGGGAAAACATTTTGGACATTATAGTGATAGCAACCAACATTGATTACAGTCAGAAAAGTCTGTTGGGATAAATTATTCATCTTGGCACTCGCAGAAAACGGTGGAAAAAAAATAGACTCTGAATTATTGAAGGCACATGCAGAATTAATTAGCAGTCAGATGAATAAATAACGAGATTATTTTAAACTTTCGCCTTTAATCCACAAAGCCCTCAACAGAAACAGAAATATCCAGTAGCTGATTTCTATCAGGCAGGAGCACTGAGGAGTTCTGGAACGTAGATCTCATTATTGTTTAGCTCATAAATGGAATCAAATCATTCAATGATTCAATGGCCACGGATTTACTCCATGAAGGATTGAAAGTGTCAAAATTCCAGTTAGCACTTT
Organism: Sinocyclocheilus rhinocerous; assembly: GCF_001515625.1. Lineage (NCBI taxonomy): Eukaryota > Metazoa > Chordata > Actinopteri > Cypriniformes > Cyprinidae > Sinocyclocheilus > Sinocyclocheilus rhinocerous. The sequence continues at coordinate 312,432 of NW_015633174.1, read as the reverse complement.
CCTCTTTCCTCTTTTCAGACATCGCTAAACTCCCTTGGGATTAAAGACCTCAATATGGCAGTGACCTAGATGGTGTAGAAAAGTGAGGGTGTTACAATCACACCTTAAATTTGTTCACATGCCAGACAACATTTCTATTTCTTCTAGGTTCAGAAACACACTGAGCCTTGTTCACGCACATGAGCAAAATTAATTTATTTGTAAATTACACGGTAAACCATTCTAACAATGCGCTACATTCAATTTAGTGCAACAATTTCCATAATATTTGGTTTGCAAACGTCTTGCTCAGGAATTTGTTCTGCATGAATAAGGTCCATTGACAGTCTGCCACACTTTTCTATGCCTCTTTATTTCAGCACACGTGTGTCTTTACTTGTCATGCTTCAAGTTCAAGTTCCCACTGTGCACATCATTTATAAAAATGGTCTCTGTAATTATTATTGACTGACTACGAGGTATTAGCGATGACTTAATAACTGCAGTAATTTCAGGCCATGACCCTCAAGGGCACCAGTCATTTAAAATGAGGGCTATTATAGAAGAACAAACGCCATTAGATTGGCTCAAGAACCCAAAGAGGATTATATTAATACAAGACATCCTACACCACTAAACCGATATTAGTCCCTTTATTTGTGAATTACCAATAGTATTCACAGTGAGAGACAGAGAGAGCGAGAGAGATCATATGTGTAAATGTGTTCAATCAAGTTGCCACAGGTAACATTTGGAATAAAAAATTTAATTGAACAACTGATCAAGTGACAGTAAAGACTAATGCAATGTTACAAAAGATTTTTATTTCAAATAAATGCCGTTCTTTTGAACTTTCTGTTAATCAAAGAATCCTGAAAAATAAGAAACATTGCTTGAGCACCAAATCAGCATATTAAAATATATATCAGCATATTATAATATATTAGTCAGCATATAAAAAAAATAAACTTGCCCCTTTTAGACTTGCACTCTATTCATTTACTAACTTAAAAAAACTAACACTAGCTCTTCTATTCTTTTTGTATTCTATTTATTTTCTTTTTTATTTATTTTACAATTAACAAAAAGTAAAAAAGGCTTCTAACACTTGCATATAAAAAAAAAAAAACTTGCCCCTTTTAGACTTGCACTCTATTAATTTACTAACTTAAAAAAACTAACACTAGCTTTTCTATTCTTTTTGTATTCTATTTATTTTCTTTTTTATTTATTTTACAATTAACAAAAAGCAAAAAAGGCTTCTAACACTTGCTTGCTCTATTCTTTTTCTATTCTATCGGTTTTCTTTTTATTTATTATATAAATAAATGCGTTAAGCTAACTGAGACTTGTCATAGCACTTGCATATCATTGCTCTTTTGTTGATTTTGATTGCTTCCATTGTCCTCATTTGGATAAAAGCGTCTTTTTATTGTCCTCATTTGTAAGTCGCTTTGGATAAAAGCGTCTGTTAAATGACTAAATAAATAAAAAGATTTCTGAAGGGTATTTTAAATTCTATTAATATTTCACAATTATTACAAAATAAAATATAAATTCTCCCTTCATTTTCTTAATGGAAAAAAACAACCAGTGTTGGGGAAAGTTACTTTTAAAAGTAATGCATTACAACATTGCGTTACTCCATAAAAAAGGAAAAAAAAAAGTAACTTGCATTACTTATTTGAAAAAGTAACTCAGATATTATCTTGTAAATTAAAAAGTAATGCGTTACTTTACTAGTTACTTGAAAAAAGTAATCTGATTACGTAACTCGCGTTACTTGTAATGCGTTACCCCCAACACTGAAAACAACAATATATACGTTTTGGATGACATGATGGTGCAAGTGAATATGATTGACGGTTTTGTGAACCGTTCCTTCTAGATTTGATATTGTCTAACAATGAGATGTTTCAGGTAAATGTTTCAGGCTCAATTGCAGTGAGAGAGCTGAAGCCTTTCTGAATTTACTGCAGGGAATCATGGGAACATTGATGAGGTCCAGTGACAGCTCATATATTCACTGCACATACGCTCCATATCACAGCTCGTTCTCAGAAATATAAAAACATGATGAATTGACCCAACAGTACAACATCTCACATTTAAATCAAGGCTGACAAATGCTAATCGATGCACTGATTTGTAGACATGCAGTCGTGTGTGAAATGGGTCTGACATTTTCATGTTAGCTCAGCCTTTTACTCACCAACGTCTCATTTGTTGTTTAACGCGGTTCTGAGTAAAACCTTCATGAGCATAGCATTAGAAATTCCCTGTGAAGACTCAAACTTTCTCTGTCTTTTCAAAACGTCACCTGACCTTCAGCTGATGAGAACACGATGAACCAAGTAGCTTAGAATTTGAAACCACAAATTAAAGTCTGCAGCAGTCTCATATAACAATTTACATGTGATATATAATGTATATAAATAGTTGATCCAAAAGTCTGAGAGCACAATTAGCTTTTTGCATTTAAGCCTAGACAGTTTGGTGGGAAGAAAACAAGGTTTTACATAAAATTAAATATCTGCCTGAATTCTAGGTCAATAATACAATGTAACATTTGACATTGACTTTGTTTAACTTCTTTGTGCGAACAGTCAGATGTTCCTGCTTCCATTAAAACACAAGATCATTCTCAAATCACGCTGGAGAATGTGATCATCAGGTTTCACAAACACATGTCCTCTTACTTTTAAAATCCTCCACCTCAGCAGATGGTCAAATACGTGTCTTGTTTAAAGGGGGTGGAAACTTAATACATGTAATTTGAGTGATCTCATTTCCTGACAGCACATCCTGATGGTTTCATCACATTTCACTCGGACCCTGCGACAGATCAGATCGAGACATTTAATCTCAGGCCAGTCCATTAAGAGGAACTCCTGGAGCTTTATATTACACATGGAAGTATGAGAGGTATCGCACAAGTATTAACATTTACATTTAGTCATTTAGCAGACGCTTTTATCCAAAGCGACTTACAATGAGGACAATGGAAGCAATCAAAATCAATGAAAGAGCAATGCTATGCAAGTGCTATGACAAGTCTCAGTTAGCTTAACGCAATATACGTAGCAAGGTTAAAAAAAGTGAAAATGAGGCACCATTATCTAACATACTAATAGCTTTAAATAGTCCAAATATTAAAGCTGAAAATGGTTATGAAGTTAAATACTTCTGCTCAAATTTAAAACATACTCCAAATAATTTACTATTATATTCAAACTTGCAGACAGTACAGCGCTGTAAAATATAGTTGCATCATGCATGACTATGGTTAACCAATTTATTCACTTATTGTATTCACTCTCCTATTTTAACGGACTAAACTATGTTGACATAAGCCTTACTAGGGAACTTTTTGCCAGACATCAAGAGACATTGTGTGTGTGTGTTTTGGAAAAGGGAGAAATGAACCATGCACTCTTTATGACTTACCTTTACAAGATGCTTCTTTCCAAAGCAGCTTCCAAATCATACATTTAGTATGGTCATGGTTGTGATATACACCTCTGCAATCAACAGGGAACCCAATTTGAAAACCCAGACAAAGAAATGCTTGTTTAAATGTATTATTCACAGTTAATTTCTTTAAAAAGCATCATAGCAACCAAATAGTATCTCTCAAATTAATCCACCCCGGCAATCACCCACCAACAAGGCTGTTGCAAAATGGGTTTCAGACAGGCAAGTAAATAGGTCACATTTTCTTTAGAGAAATTCAAATCTACTTTCAAATGTTAAAATTCAAATTAAAGATCCAATTCTGTAATCTTTTATAATCAAAGTTCATAGGTGCATGTTAATTTAATGCCTCCAAACAGAAGACATAGGCTACATCATGTCATACGTGTATATTTGTATTGTGTTTGTATGTATATTTGCACACTGAATTAATGGAATACACATTACAAATTAATGTAGATTTAGGAATCAGAAAAAGGAAGTACAGTATCTTCTTTCAAAACAATGCCAATACAAATACCCATAGTAAATGGATTTGATTTATTTTGATTCAAATTTTGATTCAAACAAGTCATACATAATACAATGACTAGTTAACAATTTAGTAACAATAACATTTGTATCACAATTTTGGAAAACATAATCGTAGCTTCAGGAAGTGATAAAAAAGGATGGCATAGGGCTGGTCCTAATACCATTTTTTGAGCTTCGAAGCTTCGGTAGTAATCAACACCGAATATTCGAAGCTTCGGAGGGAGGGGGCTGAACATATTCTTCTCTCAACACGTGTCTACACCGAACGCCGGGCCGCTACAAAATACAATAGAACCTATAGGATGCTGTCTACACTGGATGCGGCGTGGCGCGACAAATTCTCGGCAGTAAACTGCTGCTGCGTTCTATTTATGACGTACTGACACAAATTTCAAATGATTTTCAACGGTCGCTTTGTCGCGTTTAGCTGTTGCGGCGCGACACGACAACCGTCGCGTCCGGTGTATACACGACCTGTAATAAAGGCAGGAATCTCTGTGTGTCTGTCTGTCTGTTTGCATTTTTATTATGTCGAGAACCGTTCATCCAATCTACTTTACGCGTGGCGGGTGTGTTGCTGCGGACCCAAGGGAGAGCAGTGTCACATTTTGGTGCAATATGGACACGCGACACGTTCACAAGTTTGTTTTGCGATTCGGCCCGAATCAGTTTTCTAAAGTGTTTTTGAAAAATCACATACCCTGCCTTTAAGAGCAATACTTTTAATATAGACAAATTATTATTAGGCTGGGCTACTGTACTTTTTTTATGACTGCCGTATTCGCAAGTATTTTCCAAGCAAATTAAGTGCACGTAATTACTTAATGTGTAAAATTACTGATTAACATGGCGGATAAAAGCAGCTCGTTTTTTTTACACCAACAATATAGGCCTACTATAGGCGTACTACTTACAGAACTCGGGTGATTTTACAAACTTGATGTGCTGTTGTGGTAGGCCAGTTGGCACACTGCCTTTGTCTTGTCCTCACTCAATTTAAAGTGCTCCCACCCAGCTGAGGTCTTCGGCATTTTTGTCTTCTCTTCCAGATGAACTGAATCATGACATTTATGACGTTCACTCATGGGCGATTGATATTCAAGCGCGAATGAGAACCGTTTCGTGGAGGATGACAGGTGTTCGAGGGAGAAAAAAAAAATAATCGAATGCCAACCCACCGAACGAATATTCGAATAATCGTATATTCTGGTCCAGCCCTAATGTGGCATTAACAAAAGCATTAAACAGCCAATATTAAATGTCATTTACAGCAGCCCTAGTTAATACTTCATTATGCTGATTTAAATGCAACATTGATGTTTGAAATGATATGTGACTAATATGTTTAGATGTTAAAATCAAACATACAGCAAATTACAGCAATGTTTTCAATGCAATCACAGCTCATGGCATAGAATAGAAGTGTAATTTAAAAGAGTATTTTTAACGGTAGGCTACTATCTCTTTGAAAGCTGATAAGCAAGTTCTGGTCCAGCCCTAATGTGGCATTAACAAAAGCATTAAACAGCCAATATTAAATGTCATTTACAGCAGCCCTAGTTAATACTTCATTATGCTGATTTAAATGCAACATTGATGTTTGAAATGATATGTGACTAATATGTTTAGATGTTAAAATCAAACATACAGCAAATCACAGCAATGTTTTCAATGCAATCACAGCTCATGGCATAGAATAGAAGTGTAATTTAAAAGAGTATTTTTAACGGTAGGCTACTATCTCTTCGAAAGCTGATAAGCAAGATGCTATTATTAAAATACAAAGTAAATAGAAAGTGCTTTGCTCAACTCTTGCAGACTTACGGCTATGAGGAATAAAGGATTGCATTCATTTGCTGATTTCCTTTAACCAGAAAAGGTCAGACCTGAGGTCAGCAGGATCTATTGTTGTTGCTTCCTACACAGAGACAAATAACACACAACTCGCTCTCTCATAAAACTGTGGCAAACAATAAACTCACTAACATTGTTATGCAGAGTGGGAGGAAAAATATCCAAAAAAATTACTCCGATACAATTAGCTGACTAGAGGCTAAAAATCAAAGAGCTGCACTCAGCGAAAATCCCGTGAACAGTAGTCACACAAATATGCACACTTTAGGCAAGCTCTATTTTAGGAGACCAGAGCCTGGTTTATAGTCTGTACACACACACACAAAACCCAACACAAATGTTCTTAGCAGATTCATCACCACAGTAAGCAGAGACATCATAGCACTCTTTCATCCAAAGGTCACATCTGCATGCTTACTGCTCACCAACTCACCAACATCACAACTGCCAACGAATGTAAATCTTTTTTCCCCCCAAATGCACTTGTGCACTGGGTTGTGCAATGCAGCAGATGTGGGGAAAAAACAAGGCAACATTAAGCTAAATAATACACTAAATTCACTTATAGTAGGGATGATGGTTCTGAGATCCTATTTAGTCCATCCACGCAGCGATGGTTGCGGTACCAAATTAAGAAGCCCTTGACCTGTAATCCACAGTCACATATAGTATCATGAAGGGACTGTTTTTTTTAATTCAAACTTTTAAATTTTTGATATGTAAAGGTCACATTATGACTTGAAATCTTCTACCATCATTATACAATTATGCGTCACTATACCATCATTATATGTATTATAATGATATACTTTCAATTTTTAAATTGAATTGAATTTTTAGTAATTGCGTTTTGTTTGTATTTTATAATTATTTTTTAAATAAATATTTTTTTTAATTTGTAATTTTCAGTTTTAGATTTAGTTATCTTAGTACATCAAGTTAAACTAAATGAAATGTTGATTGTGGAAAAATCATCATCTGTGTAAAAAATAACATTAATCATTTTGACCAGGATTATAATAGTTACCTAAAAATAAAATCATAAGACATTTTTGTTATTTTAAATAATATAACTATAAACCAAAATAAAATAAATTTAAAATAAGTTTTTTTTTTTTTTTACATTTCAGTTAATATTTATTTTGAGTAACAAAAATGCTTTTATGGTTTTAGTTTTAGTATAGGACATATTATATTAACTAAAAATATTTTTTTTTCATAATAAATGTTAACAGAAATAAAAAAAATGTTTTTCATAATAAATGTTAACTAAAAAATAAATATGTTTTTAAAAATATTTTATTTGAACTCAATTAACATTTATTTTAAGTAACAAAAATGTTTTTATGGTTTTAGTATAGTACATATTATATTAACTAAAAAAATCATAATAAATGTTAACTAAAAAAATAAATAATTTTAAAAAATATTTTATCTTACCTCAATTAACATTTAAGTAACTAAAATGTTTTTTTTTTATGGAGATAAATATAAGACGTGAAGAAAAAGGGAATTTCAATCGTGAACATAACATCAACCTGTAATTTTGTCAAATTATACTAATATTATTAAAGTAGGCCTATTGATTGTGTGTATATAACCGCTATACAATTAGCCCTAGCTAGACAAAGGAGTCAACCATTGTATTCCAAAGATGTTAAAATATAATTTTTGCAGCAAAATGATACCAAACACAATGCATACACTATACAGTTTTAGATGTATTTCAAAAGACACTGCAGTCAATGATGTTGCATTTATATAGATTGTTGCATATTGTTAATAGACACATTAAGGAAACTAGTGAGAAAAGCTTGTTGTGAGTGAGTTTAAAATGCGCCCCACCACTGGCGTCAACAGTCTGTCAGAGAGATTGAAGAAAGAGAAGAGAAGATCTCCTCCAGTGATGGATCTGAGGAGGACACAGACACACAAACGCTCTGGCACCAGACGGTAACGCAAGACTAAAGGTGACTGAGTGAGTGTGTATTTTCAGCCATGCTTTATATCTCTGTTTGTGTCCTTTGAGCTGCTCGGATTCTTCTTTCTCATCATTTTCCGACACAGCTTCACTACACAAACATACAGAACTCCCCCTTCAGCGAACTGTAAGACAGGCACAAACACACAGATTGGCAGACCGCGTACACTCAGCTGTCAACGCTAACACAGCTGCCCCTTCGCTGCCTGATGGGAATACACAGTATAGCCCTCTCAAGTACGTCTCTGTACTCCGTGAGCTACCGAACAAACCTACCGTCGATGAAAACACATTAATATGAAGCTGGATATGTGCGGTGCTAACCTTCAAAAGCATCAGTTTTCAAATCTCCCAGCATATTAAAATTGTTTTGAAGTCATAACATGATATTCTTCAAGTAATTGTGTGAAAATTACGCTTTATTAATCGAAACTCTGTAAATGTGTGTGAAAAGGAATAAAAGTTGTCATTTCGTCTCGCGAAAATGTGCCCCCCGGTACGTTTTTGCCATGAGACCAGGTTGCCAAATGCAGGTGGTGATGAGAAAGTCACATGATGAACCAAAGCCCATCACAAGCAGCTTTTAAATAATAACATATATAAAAGTTGCACAGTGTCATTCACACAAACACTAAACACCATCATGGTAACACACATTCGTGTCATCTTGTTTGTTACCTTTATGGTGCACTGTCTATTTTGATCAATAGACAGGCACTCAAAATTAACTTAAAATAAATTCATCATGTGGTTTTCCGTTTTACCATCTTTATAATGGTGGTTATCAGCACATTTTAAGGTTTAAAAATGAGATGATAGTACAAGTAGATATCATTGGTATATTAATATCTTATCACTTAATGAAATATTAGTTTATAAGGTAAAATGTACTGGCACCAATATGCCATAAGGCCTACATAATACCTGAAACATTGTCACTGAATTTTTACAATGAATTTCTGGCATCCACAACCGGTTATTTATTTGTTTTTGTTGTTTTTTTACCGTAAAGTTAACATGATAGTTTTACTGTGTACACTGTAAAAAAAATCTGTACAATTTACGGTAAAAAAACGGCAGCTGTGGTTGCCGGAATTTTACCGTAAAAAATACGGTAGCAACGTTTTAGGTTTTACGGTTTTAACTTAAATTTACAGTTAAATACCGTAATTTCATTAACTGATAAAATTTTATTATATACCAACCTATTGAAGTACTAAAATC
>NW_015633174.1:283754-303231 GCF_001515625.1 Sinocyclocheilus rhinocerous | reverse complement strand
GTCTTTTTCACTTCCAAAAACGGTATACTACCGTAAAATTAATGTCCAATACATGTAATGTCCAATACAGTTTTTCACCGTATATAGTAGGGGAATTTACTGTTAACCATTTAACAGGTTTTTACTGTAGCATTTTTCCAGTCTTTTACCGTTAAATTCACGGTCATTTTTTAGTGTAGTAGGAATTTGATGAGAAGTGTAAAATATCTTTTGAAATTAGTATCTTGGCACATATAGAGGAAGAGACTTGCGTGAATCCTGTAGGTTTTCTGTTGTTAAAACACCTTATGAATCTGTGAATTTGTGAAGTTTGTCCAACTAATAGAAGAAAAATCATTATTTTTACATGCCAGACAACTGCGGTCTAAATTTGTGTTCACATTTACTGTTGTTCATTGAGTTTTTGCGGGTTTAGCGAAACTCAGTCCACCTTATTTGTTCCCGTAAGTGCGCCCTCTGCCATTTTTGTAAATTTAATGCGTCTAGCCCATAGATACAGTATGTATATCTATGGTCTAGCTAGCCAGCGTCATTCACTTCCAGCTATTTTTAGCTGTAAAAAACAGCTCGTTTTGCTGATTGATATTACAAAATGTTGTGTCTTACCATATTATTTTAATGTACTACCTTAATTATGAACACACTGGTTTGCGGTGCAAACGGTTTCACCGTTTACTGCACTGTTATTCTTCTTGTTATTTTCCTTCAGCGGCTAATGAACCGGAAGTCTCGCACATTCACAGACAACGGCTTACCTCTGCGTTGAAAATTTTATTTCGAGTAAAGATGCTGATTTCACACCAGGTTCAGTTGGTCACATGAATTTGCTGGATTGACCAACTGAAACTCTTCTAATGTGACCGCAAAAGAGAAAAACCTGAGATATTACTACAGTATCATAGAACTTCAGCTCTTGAGCTAAAACTGGACAACTGTGAAAGTAGTTACAGTTGCTTTTTCACCGGAAGCCGATATTTACAATTATGTAAAATCAATGCAAAGGCTCAAAAGCTTATTTTCCCCATCTGAACAGCATGTGTGTATGTGTGTGTGTGTGTGTGTGGAGGGAAAAAGAGGGACATGTGTCTTCATTTCCCTTTACGCCCGATTTCCTCTTTGACTGGATGTGAACCCTCCCCTGCAGCGAGTAGTGAGTGTGCACCTGCGCTCTCCCATGCCAGGCAAGAGAAAGCTGATTTGGCTGGGCTTCATTTGCAAAGGTATCCCACAGGTCAGCTAGGGGTCAGCCAGAGGTGACCGAAAGGTCGGCCAAGCCCTTGGGTATCTCTCCAAAGACCTGTGCTTCTCCCACAGCTCCTCTCTCATTGCATTCGGCCCTGTCAGGTCACAAAGATATCAATTCCCAACGCCACACAGATCCAAAGCACCACATAATCCTTCCCAGTCCTTAAAATGCTAACATACACATCCTCTCTGCTGTAGACTTACACACACACACACACACACACACAAACATCCCTGTCCTCTGCTTGCACACACTGTGCTATTTCAGTGGCGCTAACAGCAGTGTAGCACATCTCTCCCACCGAGGCACTGCTCTGTCACAGGCTGCTGTGTATTGATCTGCTGCTGGCTATAAATGAGCCGCTGCGGTGGCATCCAGCCTGCTTTTGCACTGAGCGAAGGTATTGAGCTGACTTCCAAACTGCAGTCTCAACTGACTTCTATTAGTGCTTCCTCTTATCAGTCAAACAGTGCACAGAGACAGGAAATGCAATTGATCTAGAGGAAGAAATCACTATAAGTCATATTTAACTTACACAACCCCTATCAAGCTTTGCAATGAGACAACATATATGCACATTTAAATCTGTTGCATTTATCTTTATGTTGATAAAGGCTGCTGTTGAAAATGGTTCTGATACATTATAATTTGATGTTTCTATTTTAATTTAATAAGAAAAAATTTGAAATTAAAATATTTTACTTTACTTAATAAATATAATATACTATAATATATATATATGTGACCCTGGAGCACAAAACCAGTCTTAAGTCGCTGGGGTATATTTGTAGCAATAGCCAAAAAACATTTTATGGGTCAAATATATATAATAATTATAGATATTATAATTATTTCAATTATAATATCTAATTATTTTAAACAACTAATTACAATATTATATAACTACAATTAATACAAAGTTACTGCATGTTTGTGACAAATGAATGGCTTTAACATCAGTAGTTAATTGTGCTGCGATTACATCTAGTGGTGAAACAGCAGAACTACACGTCTTAATATGGAACTGCACAATACACAAGAAAAACTGTGAAATTGACAAACACAAAGCCTTTTATTTTGGTAAGACACTTGCACTTAAAACGGCCAGTCATGACAAAAAACGACATTTTAAATATATAAAAACGTTTCATCTCCATAGACAGTCTATAATAACAAACAACTTTTTGCATGATTATCCTTCAGCAGTATCATTAAAAACTAGAGCTGGGCAACGATTTACATCTTTAACCGCGATTAAACGCATGATTTTCTGCGATTAATTGCATTGTTATGCACAAAATTCAATAATGCACTTTTTTCATTTAAAAGTACTGCTATATGAACAAAAGTGCAATAACATTTGATTCGCAAACATTTTAAACAAATAAGGTGCTTTTTTAACACCAGTATTCCTTTTACATAGCCTAGTAGCAGTTAAAATATTTCTTGTAAATCTCAACTTATAACATTAATGTAATCAAATTAAATATAAAACCAAAGCTATTTGCCACTGCCAGGGCATTAACGTTTTTATAGAAAATATTTTAGAGTTTGTTATAGAAAAAAAAGTTATGTTCAGAATCCAGAGCCTCGATCATAACATTATAACAGGCACCTTCCGAGTAGAGACCTGCACGATCGCGGGACCCAACGCAGCAGAGTGCGGCGCGGGACACTTGATGGGCGAGTGCGGGTGCGGGCGGGTAGAGACTCGTGTGTGCGGGATGCGGGCCAATAATTTTCTCCTATTAAATTCGGATAAGATATTATTTTTATGAGCAAGGCACCGAACCCCCAACTGCTCCCCGGGCGCCGCAGCTTAAATGGCTGCCCACTGCTCCGGGTGTGTGTTCACGGTGTGTGTGTGTTCACTGCTGTGTGTGTGCACTTAGGATGGGTTAAATGCTGAGCACAAATTCCAAGTAGGGGTCACCAATTGTCATCGTTAATCAATGAATGCGTTAACGCGATAACGCGTTCACTTGCCCAGCCCTATTAAAAACAAAACAAATAAGTAATTATTCTGAGTTAACATAAAAAAAGATGACATACTATATGACAATGATATGCATATTTAAAAAAAATAACAACAGTAAAAATACAAAATATTTATACAATATAATCAGTCCTTCAGTGGATACTACCATTTATGATTTATCTGTTATTTGTTGCAATAGTGTGCATAGTAAACTATTTTATTTCTTAATATGCATTTTGATATGAAAGCCTTTTTTTTCTTTTTATTTAAAGAACATATTTTTTCTTCTTTTTACTCTAAATTGAAAGTAAAATAGTAAATACTAAAAGAATAACATTAAACAAAATAGTAAACATGAATTTTAGTACAATCTCTGTCAATGAATAGGCCTTACATGTGACGTCAGAAAGTGCTTACAAATTTTTACTTACAACCTTTAGCCTTTTCCTAATTTTTCCGATACACTTGGGCAAAGTGTTTTAAAATATGTGCCACAGTTCAAGTTTACAAAGTAGAGGGCAAAACATGCATGAGTCATAAGCAGCTGTATCTGTGGACTTTTTCATGTAACCTTGCTCCTCTGTGAACACAAAGGCATCTGAAAGCAGCTCTCTGTATTTCTTTCTTTTTCTATGATCTATAGAATCTGACTGTGCTAAAGCCTGTGAGAGTGAATGTTGTTGTACCCAAAACAAATTGATGCTGACATTTGAAAACTTTGTGGAAGAGTTTCATGGAAACGCTGTACAGGCATTTGTCAGTGCAGCGCCATCAGTTTTAGAATTCTGAAATGATTTTTTTACATTTTTTTTGTAAGATCAAGTATGCGGTTTCTAAAATTCTAAGCATTTAAATGTCTCATCAGTCCTTCAGGTCAGTGTATCAAAAGATATATTCCATCAAAGTTCACGCTCAATGCTTAATTATTTTAAAGTTTAAATAACGGAGAAAACCAAAGTCTTGTCATTTCTCTCTCATTAGATTATCATATATTATACATTTCTTTCCTTAAAGAAATATATAAATAAAATCTCTCATTTCTGACATTAAGTCTTCTTTTTTACATAAAAAAAAAACTGTCACACAATCAAAAAAACAAAAAACTTAAAGTAATTCAATGAGAAAAAAAAACAAAAAACTGATTTTCATCAATATTAATGCCATATTCTGGGACATTTTTGAAGTTACAATAAACAGAATATAAATACTAATAAAAACATAAAATGATACTTTTTACAGTTTAGACAAAGCTACTTTGTACTTCTAATGAGTAAACATACCAAGAACCCTCACGCAGGCGTCTAAGCAGCAGCAAAAAGCGCAATGGACTCGCCAGATGGTTTCTCCGAAACAGACTCCAGATCAATAGTTGGGGTTATGGACTTTTTCAACCTCTGTGACAGAGATAAAGAGCGGCACTGGGCTCATTTTGATTTGAAAACAAATATTGATATAGAGAGTGTTTGCGCACCGTACATACCTGCAGCAGAGACCCTTCTGTGGTCCAAAGCTCATGTAGAGCCCCCAGTGGAATCCAGATGATGGAGACGAGAGAGATGAACCAGCCCACCACCTCTGCCCACAGCGGGTATGTGTAGGACTTACCGTATCGAGCTGGAGTATACTGAACAATACTGGAGATCAGAATACCCTGCAGAGAGAGACAGGAAACAGGACATTATTATTCATTCAGAGTAAAGCGTTATATCCCATCTGACCTTTCAGATCTGCACTTGCAGACACACACCAGACTCTACTTTATAAACATCTATCACTAAACAGTAAATGGAATGATTTTAATGTCCTTAAATTGAGAAAAGTGAATTTAAAGGGATAGTTCACCCAAAAATAAAAATTCCGTCATTAATTACTCACTCTCTCATGTCATTCCAAACCCATAAGAGCTTTGTTAAACGTTGTAACACAAATTAAGATATTTTTTATTAAATCCGAGAGCTTTCTGACCCTGCATAGACAGCAACACAACTGGCACATTCAAGGCCAAGAAAAGTAGTAAGGACATCGTTAAAATAGTCCACGTGACATCAGTGGTTCATCCTTAATTTTATGAAGCTTCGAGAATATTTTTTGTGTGCAAAAAAAAAGAAAGAAAATGACTTCATTCAACAATATCTTCTCTTCATGTCAGAATTTGAGGCACGTTCACAAGAGTTCCACATCACATTTGGAACAACATGAGGGTGAGTGATTAATGACAGAATTTTCAATTTGGGGTGAACTATCCCTTTAAGGTAGGATGCCTGGATCCCATGTATAAGGATGTGTGCACAACACAATCTGACAAAAAAGTGAGTTCTGTCATTGATTTTGTTTCAGTTCACTGCTACTTAATGGAAAAAAGAGAAAACGTGTCTTGTTGGAAAAAAGTGACTATTTTCAAGTCATCTGAGCTTTGAAACCATTTATTCTGGAACAGATCTATAGTTGTCAACGTTATGAAATATAGAGGATCCCAAAATGTCCGGTTTTCTTTTTTTCTCACCAGCACAAGCATGGGTGACAGGAACTGCCAGCAGACACGGAAGAAGAGGTTTGGTTTCTTCCCCAGCATATTCTCCAGCATTATACTGAGTCGTCTCACTCCTGCGAGAGAGCACGAAAGAGGTGAGATAAAACCTTCATATCTCAATAGGAGCTGTGCTTCAATGGCTGCATCTGGTTGTCTGTGATCTTGAAGTGCAGACTGAAGGAAGTGAAATTCACCAAATATGAGCGTGATGGCGAGCACCTCGAAGAAGGCCAGAAACATAAGAGACACCACAGCTGTGTAGTGATCCATCAGCTGAAACACATATATCCCACCCTGCACACACACACACACACACACAATATTATTTCACTACCATCAGTTTTGTGTCATAATCAAAACAATGACTATACAGCAGATATATATGCAATGGAAAATGGAAATGGCCTTTAAGTTTTCCAGTAATAATACTACATCATTTTTATCTATGGAAGAAATATATGTTTGTTATGGTGTCTTTAATGGTGTCTAAACTTCAGTAGCAAAAACGCCAGTTTGTAAGTTTGATTCATTTTAGTAAATCAGTTCAAACTGTCCATTTCAATGCATCTATTTCATTATATTCTCATTGAAGGTCATTTTTCACACATTAAAATTAGTTAAAATATGTAGATATTTTGCCTCTTCTGAATCAATTCCCTAGAGAAAAATAATATACTAAAATGCATTTGAAATACATTTATTTCATGCTAAGTATACTACAAATGCATTTACATATTTGTGTATTTAATAAAAATACCTTGCAATTGTATTTCTGGTATACTAAACTGGTATACTTAAGGTCTGCTAAATAGGAACAACTAATTTTGTACTTAATGCACTTTATTTGTGTGGAAGTAGAACTGAAGTCAAACTAAATATATACTGAAGCATATTTGATTCTGCTAAAGTGGAAATATTTCAATTATACTTCAGGTACACTTTAACTATCTTGCATTCAAAGACAGATATTATTCAAAGATCAAACAATCCTCATCAATAGTGACATTAAAACACATTTTAGGCTTAATATTAAGAAATGTGCAGTGTGCACAAGTAATACTCCAAATACAGTTTAATTATAATTTTTATATCAGTAAGTCTCGAGCGATATGTCAGTAAATAATTTAATAGATTTGAACTATACTTAGTATGAAATAAATGTATTTTAAATATATTACTGTTTTACTAGGGGTTTTACTCGTTGAATCAATTTATTTATAAGCTCTAAAATTGTTTAATTTCAAAAATATACTGGGAAAAAAAAAAACTGAGAAATACTGGGATATAATATCCTTCATTTGTTTTCTCAAACTAAAACTATGTTCCAAGTGTCAAGTGTTAACAGTTCCAGGAACAGTCTTATACTCGATCCAAGTATAACAAAATCTCAACTATAAGAACACATTACTTGTTTATGAAGTGAAACTAGATCATATTTACCCTGGTAATGTGAGGGATCCCCAGCAGAAATCCAACACTGCACACTGCCAGAACAATCAGCTCCTTCCTCTTAAAAACTTGCAGAACTTTCTTGCCAAAACCGTCCATGATGAAAGTTACAGCCACTTCCACCATGGCAAACTGCACAGTGTACATGTAAACATATAATAGGTCAAACTGCACAAACACATGTTTATAACTCTGTTGAAACACCTGGTGAGTTGGGAATTTCCCTTATTCTTATCACCTTTCCACACACGAGACATTTTCACATATTATACTGCTCCATCTAAACACATGTGGCATGGATTTTCCAGCTGCACTCTTATCTCTCATCTTGCTAGCAAGATTGTGTTGACCCTGACTCCTTTACAGTTGTGTCTTTTCTATGTGTGCACCAGCTTTTAGGACCAGTGATCTTGGTCCTTAAAACTCTGAATTATGTTTTTTGGCAGTACAGAAACATAGCAATAAAAGCTGTGAAGCAATCATAAAGTGAATCCTTTTTTAGCTCAAGAGATTCATTAAATTTCCTGCTAGATTTCTGCTTGTCAACAAACCTAGAGAACACACAAGGACATGGGAGGACTGGGATGCACAGCTGCAGAAATTAACGAGACAGATGAAAGAAAATAAAATGAACAAATATGCCATCTGTGGCCTATCAAAATTTACCAAGGCAGCATTATGTTTATACTTTGCACAGAAGACAATTGCAGAATGCACTGTGACAAAACTGATCCGATAAGGTGGACAGAATGCATGGAATTGTTGATTATAAAGGTTAAAGACATCAGTTTAGCACTTTTTGAGAGAGAAAACAAGTGTGTCCTGTGTGAATGGCTTCTTAGATGGTAGCTACCTGTTTTATGTGGGTATTAGACAGAGAGGAAGCTTACTAGGGATTGAAATTGTGTTTTGAGGCCGATTCTACCTGACTGTCCAATCCAAGGCAGAGTAACATGATGAAAAACAGAGGAGCCCAGAGCTGAGAGACTGGCATAGTGGAAAACACTTCCGGATACACCACAAACACCAGACCAGGCCCTGCAAGAAAACACACCCACAACATCACTCTCTTGGCCAACAAAGAGAACCAGATCTTTCATTGTTTTGAAGAATCTCCGCTTGACAAATTTTGTCATGTTTAATTCCATTTAAATTCTGCACTTTTCCACCAAAATCAGTGCAGAAAAAAAAAAAAAGAAACAAACAAACAAAAAAATAACACAGGAGATGGAGACTAAAAAGAATGGGAAAAGAAGCTGGAGAAAATAATTTTTAATTTTCAATGGGATTAATGACAGAATTTTCATTTTTGTGTGAACTAACCCTTTAAGGAGAGAGAAAAGAGAGTGAAGGAACAAAAGTGACAAAGACATTAAACTATTTGTTATGATGAATACTCCGCAAAGCCACTGAACAACACAACTGTAATTGTATTTCTCAGAACAAAACATCTGTCTGCTGTTCTGAGAGATAAAGGATGACTGGGTGAAATCGTGCTGATAAGGTGAAAATAGTTGAGGCAGGAAGTAAGTGCATCCTCAAAAAATACATAAATATATCATACAAAATATGATATTGAACAGTGTGCGAACTCATCATTTTTGGCAGCATCTCTGTGTTATCCTTGAGGTCTTAATGGGTTAAACTGGTGGAAATTGATGGACTCGGATGATAACATGTTTTACTAAACTGCTGTAATATAAACAAAAAATATTATGATATGGTAAACTGCTGTGAAGTTCTCTTGAGGGCAGCTCAACTCAAGGACATGCTTTTATCATTGTTTTTTGTTTTCACATTGTTCTACTCAGCCTACCTTGGTACATTTCTTCCATGAATAGTCCCTTTATTTTTTTTCTCTGGCCTAATCCTATCCACCCTTCACCTCCTCTCACACTTATCCTCTCTCTGGCAGTACGGAACAAAAACTTTTCTGAAAAAAAGCTGGAATTATCCCACTGCATTCTCATTTCATTAGCTTGCATGGCGTTGACATCGACTTCCTTAGGCCTGTTTTGTGCATGAAAGTTTTGATTATTTATTTATATCAGTGCCCATATTCATAGGTCACAGAACAAGACACTGGCAATGTAAAAACTGCTGTGTAGATTAATTAGGATTTGGAAGTAAATGTGATTGCCCTACTCGGAGCATTTGATTCCCCACAGAGCACAACAGCAAAGAGCATTGTGATCCTTGTGACAAAGAGCATTGTGACAGCTTTGTGGTCCTCTGGTCCTTAAAACTAAATTGTGATTCTTGGCCGTACAGAGACACAGCAATAAAACCAGACAGTAAAAGTGGGTTCAACAAACCTTGAAATGCACAAGGACAGAGGAGGACTAGAATCACAGCTGCAGAGACTGATATTACAGAGAAAAGGAAAACAAACTTACCATCAGTGGCAATGTCATCTACAGGTAGGTTGTGAATGTGGGCCATGTACCCAATGGCAGAGAAAATAACAAACCCGGCCACGATACTAGTGGCTGAATTAGCCAGAGAGACGATATAGGTGTCCCTGTAAAATAAAAGGCAAAGAGCAACAAAGAGAATGAAACATGTTTTCCTGGAAGATAACAGACCCTTTTAGCTCTGATCAGTGTAAAAAAAACTTACAGGCAAATAAAAAGGAAGGTTACAATTTGAAAGCTACACAAGTACACATTTTTTGTTTACTTAGATACATTTAATTAAATAAGCTTTTAAAATGTAAAATGTTAACTTGTTATTACTAAACCTGAGGATGTTGTTGTTGAACTTGTTGTAACTGGCCATAGATATCATAGAACCAAAGGAGATGCCGATGGAGTTAAAGATCTGAGCAGCAGCATTGACCCACACCTACAACGTAAGTTTAACAAACACATACAAGCACAGGGTTTTATTTTTGTCCTGTGTTTTAATAAAACATGAACAGGAATCATATTTCACGTTTGCTTTACTATATGGAATTACTAGGACTCTCAATTGATCTAAATATTTATTAGCAATTAAATCACAGCTTTTGCACAGTTAACATTTTTATGAAAAGAAAACAAAGTAACGTGCGAATTTTGGGTTTGGCTAATTGTATAAGCATTTATAGAAGCAACACAAATAGAAACAGGGGAAATATGTGTCATGAAAAATAAAACCTGCCATTCATTCAATGCCCCAGTTTTTCCAAAGATTTTCCAGTGTTAAAGTTATTATTTTAAAACTACTCCAGAGTCCAGACCTGTTGATTATCTTCACCAAGTGCTAATTACATGTCATATGGTAAACCACCACAATTCCCACAGTAATGCTGTTGTTTATCAGTGGTACTACAGTAATGATGTGGTAGCATGTAAACAGCTTCTAGTTTGTTTTTAACACTATGTGACTTGAATGGTTTTCACATGTGATCTCACCTGGACTTCCAAGAGTTTACTCCAGTTTGGCATGAGAAAGAAGAGAATGCCATCTCTTGCTCCAGGCAACTGGACATTATTGACCAGCAATGCAAACAGTATGAAATAAGGGAACGTGGCAGTAAAGTACACAACCTATAGACAGAGGTATTTATATTTGTGATAACAAGGCAAATACATGTGCGCACACACATATATATATATATATATATATATATATATAGATATATAATTATTTTACATGATTATATTATTTTTTATCAATAATTTTATTTCCATCATTTTCTTGTATTCACCTAAAATATGAAATATGTTAAATACGGTTACTTTTACAGTTGACATACTAAGCCTTATTGTATACACACCAACATATTGTTTATCTTTAACTATCCATTTGTAGTTTAAACATGCTATTGTGTCCCATATTAAAGGCTTAATTTATAAATGATGTGAGCTTTGAACTCGGACCTTTCCGGTGGATTTGACTCCTTTAAAGATACAGAAATAAACAATGGCCCAGGCCAGGACTAGAAGGCCAAAGAGTTCCCAACGAATCCCTCCAGCATGCTCAATCCCTGTGGTCATTTCTAAAACCTTATGACTGGGGGAATAAAAAAAACAAAACATTTACAAAGCACAATCACACAACAGAGCAAATTTATATCAGTCTCAGGAGTCTGACATTACATTGACTTGATTCATAGAATAAACCTTAAAATATATTGTTAAAGGTTCATTAAAGCTTCATTAATGCCCATCATTTCATAGGACATTCGTTATTACTACACACAATGAGACGGCACTCTTTAACTTTTCCAAATGTTCCATTTACATTGATTACAGGAAATTCAACAATACAGAGTGATACACAACTATAATCCATGACAAAAAGTCAAGCATTCCCACCAAATATGGCATAAAGACCGTAAACAAATTAAAATGTGTTACTCACTCAAAGAACTGTTGACTGGCTGATTTCAGATGTGTGGCATTGCCAGGAAAACCAGTGGAACAGTTGCCAACTGCATTCCATGTGTTGTTGCAGGACTGCCATGGCAATGAGGGGCTGAAAGAGTGAAGCAGGTAGTAGAGAGCCCAGGTCATGAGCACATTGTAGTAGGTGCAGAGCACGTAAGAAATCACCACCGTGGCAAGCCCCACACCTGAAGACAGACAAAGAAAGCGTGAGACACCAGGAGACGCCACCTTGTCCAAGCCTTTCACTGCTGAACAGACTCACATTGGAACAGCGACTAGGGCTCTTCAGAGGCTCTGAAATGTTTCGTTTTTGTTTTAGAAGAAAAAGAATAAAACTGTTGACCCCCAGAAGTACATTTTTAGGTTAACATACAGGTTCCAAAAGAACAAAGCAAATCTTCAAGACAGATGTTTTAGGTCAAGTTATATTAAGAGGGCTCTATCTGAAAACATTTCTAAACATATGCTAAGAAAGAAAAACTTTTCAGCAGTTGCTCATGATTCTTGTTATCCTTTTTTATTAAATATTTTTTGGTGGCTGGCCAAAACAACCAAGGCTAATGCAAGATGTTCTAGCAGATTTGAATCAGAAAGCCTTTTTTTATTGAGGATTGCATGAATGAATCAATTAAGGCGGTTCAAATCTAGCTTGCGCTCATATATTATATATATATAATATATTTATATATATATACAATTATATATATATATATATATATATATATATTGAGTACAAACCTTAATGTTTAAGCATATAATGATATTCTAGGGAATTGTGTGCTTTTAATTTTATAGCAACAGTTTGGACAGGACCCGTTTCTATTCTAAAATGACAATGCCACTATGTATAAGGCAAGGTTAAAAAAGAAATGATTGATTCAGTCAGTGAGGAAGAACTTGACTGGTCTGCATAAAGCAAAGTCCTGATCCCAGCTGAACACCTCTGGTGTGATTTTAAATGCACACCTTAAGCCAAAAACTCATTACCAAACACCAATGACTAGTACATAGGGGTACAGTCATTTTAGACACTTCCAAAACTGTTGCAAAAGAGATGGAAATATAATTCTTAAATACATGAATTATGTTTCCATCTATGTTGCTACAGTTTTGGAAGTGCCTTTTTCTGTTTTAAAAGAAGGGGGTGTAGAAAAACTTTTCAGCAGTTGCTCATGATTCTTGTTATCCTTTTTTATTAAATATTTTTTGGTGGCTGGCCAAAACAACCAAGGCTAATGCAAGATGTTCTAGCAGATTTGAATCAGAAAGCCTTTTTTTATTGAGGATTGCATGAATGAATCAATTAAGGCGGTTCATTGTCCATATAGTGTATGTACAAGTCATTGGTGTTTGGTGATGAGTTTTTGGCTCTCCATTAACATTAGGTCAAAGAGAAACAACTGAAGTCTCTTTCAAGGAAAGTCTGTTCACTCGGCGGCCATATTTGCAACGCCTCCGGGCAGCTCATCCAAGACCAATTCCTATCTAAATGAATGGAGGAATCCTGAAATCTCAAACATTGTTCACTGAACTCGCAATTAAATTACATATTTTAAATCAGCAACAAAATCTGAAATGAACTGCCCCTTGAATGTTGTTTCTTATGCTCAAATAGCATTTAAAAAGCTTATTTTTATGACACTGATTTGATTTTCTTCCATGTTTTGATACTCGCTTTAAATCCATGGATTAGCTATCGTCACTCTACGTGGATCTTGGCATTATTTTGTATTCCTTTCCCACCGTCTAAATGGAATGTTCACTAGTTGTTTCAGGCCTGAATAGTAGAAAGCTCTACAAACAGGAATGTTGTTGTTGGCACGTTCCGTGCTGCCCTCTAAGGTCACCCAGATTCCCTCAGTGCCTTTTGGTCTCCTGAACTTAAGCCTAAATGAGTTCACTGCTTCAGTAAAACTATAGATCAGAGGCATTATGGGATCATTGGATGCTCTACTGGAAATCCAGAATCAACAGTGAATCTAAACGGTTTTGTTTTTGCATGACCATGGTTACTATCCACTGCACGTAACATTATTGTAAACTTTGTGTTGCTCTGAATTTTATTTCATAAACAGATCTGTTATTAAAATGTTTGTATGCACCTAAAATTGCATCACATATCATTAAAAGGGGAAACACTATTTGGTTTGTAAATATTTATTACATTTCAAAGAGTAAATCAACCCCAAAATCTGTATTATAATTATTTTCTTATGGAGAAACCTGGGCCCCAAACATTTAATTGGGTCTATAGATGATCAGCCAAAGTGATATCAGCCATCAGCAAATGTATGTATGCGTGAACAGATAAAAAACAGATCTGCATTGAGAGATATTAAGTTGCATTAATTAAAACTATATGCCGAAATTTTGTTTCTGTGACAAATACTATAAAAAGAAAGGCATTTTGGCCAGCTGCCACACAAGTTTATCAGGGCTGCATTTCCCAAAAGCATCGTAAGCCTAAGTTGATCGTAGATCCATTGGTGGCAATGGGTCTACGATGTACTTAGGCTTACGATGCTTTTGGGAAATGCAGCCCAGTACAGTTAGAAAAAGTCTTTTTTTGAGAACAGATGAAATATTTTTCAGAACCCATAGAATTCATCTTCTCTGATGTACCACATGCAATTCTACCACCCGTTCCACATTCTGAGAATCACATTAGTGCTGTATGACTAAACATAATTACATGCACTCTCTCTCTATCTCTTTCCTGTTAAGTGCACAAATAAGCCACTCTAATGTCTTATTCTGTCTTATACTGAGCTGAATGGTGCCATTTTGACCATGGCACCTTGTTAAGTCACGCAACCCTGATGTCAACACCTGATGAAAGACTAACCCATGAGGAAATGATTACCCCAGAGACAGAAAGGTTACTTAGGTGTGAGGTTACTTTACTGAGCATACCAAGATAGATAATGCAGAAGTAAAAGGAAGAGCTTTATAACAAAGGAGAGCCACTGAATAGCCCATTGCTCACTTTTTTAGGTGGATTGTCAGAACATCACAAAGAATGTGTCATAAGGGTACATTTCAGTCAAAAGAATATACAGAAAGAACTACCTGCTTCAGTCCCTCTGCTAGCAAGGAGCCATAATCGGCTGAAATGAGCGCTATATCAAGGGACGGACCCAAAAGATTTGACCGGGTAGACTATCTCTGTCTTTGAGGAAAGAAGTCCTTAGTTAGCAGGTGAAAGAATGTCAAAAAAAAAAAAAAGGAAAGAAATCCAAATGACAAACAGTGATGGCTGAACATCTTAATGTTGACACTCACTTTGGTCACAAATAAGTTGCCCTCAATTTACATAAAATGGCATTATTTAAAAAAAAATTATTTTATTTAATTGTTTTTTTGTTTGTTTTGCAACATGTAATCATGTAGATAATAGTATTATTGTTTTTAATATTTTATGACATAACAATTAATCATAACCTGTGAATAAATAAATGAACTAAAATAGATTTATTTCCAAATATTCCAAATGAAATGGTCTCGAGGCTCAGGTTGAAATTGACTCAATGATTTAAAAATAGTTCTTCCAGTTTATTATCAGTAATAAAGATTTTTCACTTAAAAGTGATGAGGATTCTAGAAGGAATATTGTTGTTTGCACATTAACAATGCATGATTTCATAAACATAGGAATTCAAATATGAAGAGGTTGATTCAGATACAGAAAACTGAGTAGAAATAAGGTAAACACAGTAGAGATCAGCCATCACTAGATCATCAGAGATCAAGCATCATATAATTGCAGGTCCACACATTTTATAGGGAAAATAGACAAGCTTTGCAGTCAGTATCCATGCTTGAACTGCCACGTCAAAGCAAAGAGACGAGATCAACCACTAAACATAGTCCAGCAAAATGATAAGAGTTGCAATGCTTAAAATAAATACCTTTTAGCAATTTCATAAAATAAGTATGTTACTGTAACACTGTTCAGTGATATATGATGAGCATTCACCTTTGTTGACACAATAACCAACAGAAAAAAGCAGGACATAAATAATCACTGGGAAACAAAAAAACAAGGTTTTACAAGAATTTATATAAAAACTTTGGGTTTGAGACTTTAGTCTTTGCAACTTCAGGGATCTTATCTATGCACAATCAGCTTGTAACACTCCAAAGAGAAAGGAAAACTTGAAATTGCATCATATGACCCCTTTAAATGATTTATTCCTTGAACTCATTTGATGTCATTGAACAGATTTGAACAGTGGTAAGAGTTGAGCAGGAGGCTATTCGTGTGATTGAAATACTGGAATGTCCCATACAACATATAAAATAAAAAGACCGGCCATTTGCTTGGACTATGTTTGGATGGCAGAATTGAACACAGGAGATGTGAGGGATTAGGGCACAAGGACCACTCACCTTTGAAGAGGGGACATATTTTAGCCAGAGAGTGGACCGGCCCCAGACGGGTGTACTGCCCAACAGTGAACTCCATGAACAGCAGTGGGATACCACAGAGAAACAACATGATCAAGTAGGGAATCAAGAAAGCACCTGGAACATATGAAAGATTGGAAATTGAAACATGATAACAATAATTGATTTGAAATGATTAAATATTCTTGAAATAAAACTGAATTTGTTTTTAATAAAAATATTGTTTTGCTTCAGCGGTCACAAATGTATTTTTGTCTTCATAAAACTGACAGGGATACATCAAAAGAATATTAACGATAGTCGGATAGTCTTGTAATTCCATTTTCTACCCCGCAAAAAGTCATTCTGTGAGGTTAAAACGATTTTCTTGCAACTCATATTAATGCGAATTTACCATAAAAAGAGGTAAAAAAGAGGTCTTTCAGGAGAGCAAGATGATTTATTCACATGCTCTAATAAATAAAAAGGTCTTGCCACAGATATCTTCCTTATGACTTCAAAACTTTTTTTAAGATTAAAAAAAAAAAATCAAAAATTTTGGGTCATGAATGGTTTTGAAAACACAGGTGCAGAAAGAAAACATTCATCTGGACAATATGTATATGCACTGAACAAACTAAAACTATATGGAGCGATACAAACATGAAGCAATGGGAGGCAGGATTGTCTGCTGTGAACTTTAAATATCACAGATCACTGCTTACAGTTTTATTGATTATTACTCTCGGAACAGTATATATCGCATCTCTTCAAACATTTTAAACAATTTAAATCATTTTGGCACGCATCTGGTATATCTTTTCAAGATTTTTTTTTAACAATTGAAAATACTGTATATGGAATTTGCCAACCCAATAAGGAAATTTTATGGTTGATAAATATACATGAACAACGACCGCTTATGTTCTAACTCATATGTTTTAAGTCAATAATTAACCATGGAAAAACGGTCAAAAGAGCAACATAAAAATAGGCAGATCCAACGATGAAACAAAGTCTTGCGTGAGAAAAACAAGAGACATATCCAATGGCACAAACTCCTGGAGTTACTATTGTTACATCTTATAGTTACACAACTGCTGCAACCTTAGCTTCAAATCAATTCTATAAATAGAAATAAAAT
Organism: Sinocyclocheilus rhinocerous; assembly: GCF_001515625.1. NCBI lineage: Eukaryota > Metazoa > Chordata > Actinopteri > Cypriniformes > Cyprinidae > Sinocyclocheilus > Sinocyclocheilus rhinocerous. The sequence goes on along the minus strand of NW_015633174.1, from coordinate 286,125 downwards.
AAACACTAAATAAAGGTCATACATTTTGAAAATGTAGTTCATGAAAATAACTTGTACAAATATTTATATTTTTACACTCTAAAAAGGTGGTAAACCCTTAAGTAAAAACTATTAAAAACCTTTCACACGTGTACACAAATCATTATGTTAAAACATTATTCGTTCATTTGTGGCTCGTGCCTAGCAAGAAAGTGTTTTTACATAAAAGGACCAGTGGTATGTGACTTTTTTTTTACTTTGATGAATTTGACAATAAAGGGGTCCTCTCTGTTATGGTTTGTATGTCACATGACAACAAAACGGCTTCCTGCATGTTGACGTTAGTTGGCCACACTGACTTATTTGCCAGATAAAAGTTTTTTTTTCTCAAAAGTAGATATTATATTTTAAAAAATGTTCTTTTAGATATTTTAATTCGGAGACTCTAAATGCACTTAGCTATGATTAATATACTGTAAAGCATAATTAACATTCTGATGAAAACTATTATGGTTACCATGTCAATTTTTGTAAGGGCTAGTAATAAGATACATAATAAGAATATAAGCATGGTACCAGAGCGGCTCTGCGGTGATCAGTCAGGAGAGAGGAGCAGCAGGAGTCTCGGCGCTTACCTCCTCCGCTCCTGTAGCACAGGTACGGGAAGCGCCACACGTTTCCCAAACCCACAGCATAACCGACGGAGGCGAGCACGAACTCCAGACGCCGACCCCACGTTTCTCTCGGCTCCGCTGACTGGTGATCATCCTTAGCCGGCCTCATGGCTTCAGCATTGCCGAGCTCTACCTCCTCTTTTTCCTCAAGCTGCTGCAATGTAAACTTACTAGATGTGCTCTCGGTTTTATTATCAGCTCCGACTCCCATCATTACATACGTTTACAGCTGAATAAAGCGAAGGATGTCTCAACAATAAAAGAGTGCTATAATCATATAAAACACATACATTATTATTTTTTAAATGTAAAGACAACGAGATACCGCATTGTCTATAACTGTTCCAAATACATAATAGGCACAAGTCGTAGCAGCTTATATAGCTCAGTTACACAATTTTTAAGACCAGCCCCCGTAAACTAGCTATAGTTTCCTGTTACATAGCTGTCACGATACTGGCCCCGCCCTTTTAGTGACGCAAGTCGACTGTGAAAACGCGCTGCTCTAGGCTATGCAATGCTCATTTGCTCACGTGCGAATTAAAAATCGAGTCAAATAACGCGCATGCACGTGTAGAGGTAGGTGCGCTTCATGCAGAATTAATGTCGCCTGTATTACCGACTTGAAACATTATATACTGATGATGATAAAGGTTTTAATCGTGATATTTGACTACTGGACTCCAAATTTGAGGATTTAGATTGACCATATTGTAGACCAGTAGCCTGGGCTATGTAATTTAATACAAATTCAGCTAGTTAGAGGTTTAGGTTTACACGTAACATCCTCTTCTTTCATGTATGGAGTAAATGCACTTACAGGATTGTATTGCCGATTCATCATGAGTTTGCAGAAATGAGAGGAAGGAAGGCCGGTGCCAATAGGCAAATGATGGGGGGAAAGGCGGGATTTAAAACAAGTAAACCCACCCACAACTGCATCTGTTCATTTAGTCTTTCACTAAAGAAGCCATGCGTTTAACTTTAGGCCAGAGCCATGGAAAGAGAGAGTTGCGTCAACAGAAGTCCAAAACGATCGATCGTCACGTGATTCACGTAGACCTCAAATAGTTCCAGGAAGTTCATAGCGGGCAATTGAAATACATTGAGTTGGAGAGACATATGTTGACTTTTGTTATGCACTTATTTACAGCAATCGATTTATACATTTATAATATATAGGTAGAGAGGGCGGAAACGCCCCCCTTAAAGGGATAGTTCACCCAAAATTCTGTCATCATTTACTCACCCTCATGTCGTTCCAAACCTGTATGAGTTGCTTTCTTATGTTGAACATAAAAGAAGATATTTTGAAGATTGCTGGTAACCAAACAGTTGGTGGTTGCCATTGACTTCCATAGTAGGAAAAAAAAATATGTGTTCTTACAACTTGCTTGTTAGTCAAGTTCAATCACAAATATACCTATTGATTGTCGTTTTACTAATCTCATGGTAAATGTTAAGCTTGTTGTCTTAGAAAATTCATTCCAAATAAATGAAGATATTTTATTAAGTGAAAACTAATCTTGTTTAATGTTTTTGATTCTTGTGCACCCCTGTTATTAATATATAAAATATATTTGTAGTATATTCCAATTTTAAACAACTTAAAACATTTTTACACATTTAATCATATATTTTATGTATGTTGACTTTTGTTATGCACTTATTTACAGCAATCGATTTATACATTTATAATAAACTATAAAGCATGTTGT
>NW_015633174.1:277126-282216 GCF_001515625.1 Sinocyclocheilus rhinocerous | reverse complement strand
TAACAATTTTAGTTATCGCACCACATAGGTGTCATAAAAGTATTTCATATGACCCGTGCCCTATATTCAAACATGTCTGAAGCCATTCAATAAGGCTGTGCGTTCACAAGTGAAGTATTAACCTCATTAATTAATCATGTCAACAATGTCATGAACAATTAACGAGTCATTCTTTGAGTCAGATCTGATCAATGGATCAATACATAAAAATGGTTTGAATGATTTGTTTGTGAACCAGAATGATCCAGTTAACTCACTGATTCACTGGGGGTAAAAATTATGAGTGAATCATGACTCCAAACAGTCTCACAATAGGCTAATGTATGATGTCTGAAGATTTGGAATATAAGTCGAATGGACCACTTTATGATACTTTTATACTGCTTTTGTTCCCTTTTTGAAGTGTGAACGCTTCGGTCCCTATTCATTTTGAGTGTTTGTAAAAGAGCATAGGAAACAGTCTGCAAAATTTCACCTTTTGTGTTAGATGGAAGAAACAGTCAGACAGTTTTGGATGAACTATCACGTTAAAGGGATAGTTCACCCAAAAATGAAAATTCTGTCATCATTTACTCACCCTCATGTCGTTCCAAACCTGTATGAGTTGCTTTCTTATGTTGAACACAAAAGAAGATATTTTGAAGATTGCTGGTAATCAAACAGTTGGTGGTTGCCATTGACTTCCATAGGAAAAGAAATACAATGGAAGTCAATGGCAACCACCAACTGTTTGATTACCAGCAATCTTCAAAATATCTTCTTTTATGTTCAACATAAGAAAGCAACTTATACAGGTTTGGAACGACATGAGGGTGAGTAAATGATGACAGAATTTTCATTTTTGGGTGAACTATCCCTTTAAGGACCGTAATTTTTTACTCTGAAAAAATTACATAGAATAGTTATTATCATAATAGTGACAGTGACATACAAATTATAAACCAAGTACAGAATTTTCATGTTAGGCTATTGGATTTTTAACAAAACTTAAATTTGTACCAAGGGGCTTAAAAAGCTATTTGCTTTATAAAATACAGCAAAATCAGAATACAGACAGTTTTATCTTAAAATTAAACAGAATATAACGGTAGTAGGGCGTTTTACCCCAAGGGGGCGTTAACTTGCACTCTGTATTTCCTCACCTTGTCCATTTAAACACAAACCCAACCCCAAAATATGCCTCTGCTGGCTGTGACAGATACCAGTGCAATTTAGGAAAGTAGTAGTACAACGTTGCATGGCGGTTTCCACACATTGTTTCTTGCTTGAAGGGATGCAGACTCATCCGGGGGTCATATCTTTTACCCCCTCACTGTAAAAACTCAAAAGTTGAGAAAACTTAAAAGTTTAAGGCAATCAGCTTCAGCAGATTTTTGAGCTTTCTCAACTTATTTTTGTAGGAGATTTTTGAGTTTTCTCAACTTTTTGTTGTATAAACTGAATACACAACAAAAAGTTGAGAAAACTCAAAAATCTCCTACAAAAATAAGTTGAGAAAACTCAAAAATCTCCTACAAAAATAAGTTGAGAAAACGCAAAAATCTGCTGAAGCTGGTTGCCTTAAACGTTTAAGTTTTCTCAACTTTTGATTTTTTTGAAAAAATCTTTTTTTTTTTAAACCAAATTTTGTTTGTTCACTTGGACATTGCTGTCCTAATTTTAATGCATTGTGTTTCATTTTTCCTTTATCTTTTTCTGTTCTGCATCCCAGAACGTCTATCTAGCTATTCATTTTGGTCATGTGACCAAAGGTATACTCACTTTAAAATGAAATAAATGTTTTAACTAATTTAAAATGCAAAACAATAGTTACATAAAAATGTTTAATTATTAGTAACAAATAAGCTTGATTATTTGCAATGTTTTATTAAAGATTTTCACAGAATTTCAGCGAAATGGCGCCCCCTATCCACTTCATACACTGCACCCCCTAAACACTGTCAACCAAAAATGTACACACATTTTTTTTGTGGGTGAACATCAACATTTCCATGATTCTTCATAAATAAGTACTAGTAAAAAGAGTAAGCTAGTAAAAAGTAGTAGTATATAATCAAGTCGAGGCTTTGAAGCAATCTTAACTGCTTCCAAAATAAAGCCTACCTAATGTTTAACCTAACTGTTAAAATTGCTTTGCTCACGTCCGTAGACACGGTGTAACATTGGTTTTGCTTTGTTTCACAGAACTAATCGTTGCCTGGGTTGCGTACGTATATGTGGGGCGGAGCTATCAAAATAGGGGCAAGACCCTTTTGGGATAGGGGCGTGTTTGTTTTGGTGATTTCAAATATCAACATTGGCTACCAGAAATCGCTTACTCTGCCTTTAAGGATAATAAGAGAACAGAAAAAGTGAAGCTATCCAGTTCTGTATCATTACATGAGCTCCCTCTACTGCCCAACTGTCTAGAATAGGGTCCAGATAAAAAAATACAAGAACTTAAATGAGTTATATGAGAAAAGATTGTTTCAGATATTGTACATAACGTAAGCAGATCTTACATTTATGTATTTTTTTAGATTCTGTCACTAAAATGTAAATGACTACAGAGCGACTGAGTAGTTGGAATGCAAGAACTTGTAGTTTCATCAGAAAAGAAATTAAAACATCATGTTTGAAGACTGTTGGGCGGTTTTAAGAAATGGATGTTTAAGATGGAAGTAGAGCGTAGTCAAAAGGATAAACAAATGTAAATATGAATTTGCATAACTTTGAACATTTATAACCAGTGGTTTGAGAATTTGAATAGACTACACTTTAACAATGAAAAGATACTCAAGGCATCATTGGATGATTCTCAGACTGCCACACTGGCCAATCCCTTTCCTATTCTATTGTGTACTTAATATGTACCATAATATGTCTCTTTAAGTGCCTCAAATCCATCCTTTTCTTTTTGACTGAGAAAAGATACTCCAAAGGTTTCCCTGATTGTTGCAATCTGAGAAATCACAAATGGTGCTATAGGAGTTTTAATACACAGTATGGCAAACGTATGTTGACACCCCTTTCTAACTAGCAGGTTTGGGTATTACAGTAATTCCTGTGAAAATAAATTTTAATACTACACCATACAATAACATGGAGTGGAAAAAATTGCACAGGGCCTGCACAAGTCCACAGCAGTTCCAGTGAAGCATTTCTATAAGGCTTTCCTCTGACCATTGACTTCCCTTGAATTTTTTGTCCATACAGTGAAAATCAATGGGAACAGAAGTGGTATTGTTACCGACTCAAAATATCTTATTTTGTGTTACACAGAAAAAAAGTCACACAGGTTTGGAAAGACACAAGGGTGAGTGAAGGATGACAGAATTTGTATTTTTCGGTGGACTATACCTTTAGGGACTTTCACTTGTGCACAGTGACATTTTTAACAATCGGGGAGTACACAAAGTCATAAAAGAGTATACAAACTAATGAAACAATGAAATCAAACTGAAAAACTTTTATATAAAAAACAATCATACATCTAATACATCAACTATCTTTTTCAACTGTAAAGATGTCCTAACAACTTTACTATTGTTCTGCATCGAGATCATAAAAAAAGACCTTTAAGTCAGTGGAAACCAGCCATTTAGTACAGCTGACATGCGTTTTGCTATGTGTATGATAAAAACAGACCAAAAATGTGCACAGTGACAATCTCATGCTGGAATAGAGAAGGACCCTTCTTAAAATGCTGCCACAAAGTTAAATACTGACATTCTCTAGAGTGTCATTGTAACATCAAGATTTGTACTAGATATTAGTGGAATAGACAAACCTGTTAATTAGAAGGGGGTGTCCAGATACTTTTTTTTTTTTTTTTGCCACAGTGTATATTTTAGATCATATTAACTTTCAATTGTCGGCGAATAAACACTTATTTTAAAGATTAATTAGAAGGGGGTTTTCGAATTTTTTTTTTTTTTTTTTTTGCCACAGTGTATATTTTAGATCATATTAACTTTCAATTGTCGGCGAATAAACACTTATTTTAAAGAGTGTTTATGGGTTTCGTCACTGTACACTGAATAAAGTACTAAAACATATAGCAAAGAATGAGGAACAGAGAAAATCACGAGAAGGGTGTTCCTGCACAACCGGAGGCTGCAGTTTCAGGACCGCATTTCTAGGACCCTGGTGGTTTAGTTTGTAGTAATGTTTGTACATGTTGTTAAAGATATTGAATCTCAGGAACATTTTTTTTATTTAAATTGTGATGTATAAACGCATCAGATGTTAATTACAAAGTGTGTAATACCTGCTTTGAGTTAACAATTTTACATTTAAATGAATTTACACTTAAGTACCTTAAGTCAAATGTATTTCAGTCTTTAAACAACTGAAAAAGTGGAGTACCTTAAGTCTTAGTTTCTTGAAATATACTGTAAATTGATTAGCCCCCTTAAGTTTAACTAGCTCATTATCAGGTATAATAAAGATGGAATCAAATGAAATCAGCATTTGCAGTCACTAAATTACAGCCAGATATTTAAAAGTTTGTAGAGAGGCAAGACACAAGACTCAAGAATGATTCAAGAATGCATATTTATATACTGTATATACTAATTTTTGCAATAACACGTAATACAACATCATAAAAAAAGACCCCCTTTTCCATCAGTTGCTGCATGGACAGAAAGACTGTAGGCTTCAACTCCTGAGAGAGATAAAAAAAAGAGAGAGAGAGAGGGAGAATTAAATAAGAAACATTTGCTTTAACATGTTTAACTCTAATATATATTTCTGATTTAACACTTATGCACTGTTGGGATTGTAGAGAGAGAACCAAACAGAATAATCATGTTACTGACATCTAACTCCAAACTCCAAATGTAAGTATATAAGAGCAAAACCCACAAACTGAATGTTCTCTCTTCTTTCCTCAATTGTTTGTCAATCCAGTAACACTTTCTATGAAGCCTGTATTTATAATACATTATAAGGGTTTTCTTAAGGCATTATAATTAATGCATAAAGCATTATAAAAAAGCTTAATAATATGTTGTATCATCTCATAAATAATCATAACATTTATAATACATTATAATACATACGCATTTGTGGTTATAACTTTTAAGAGTATGATTACGTATAACACA
>NW_015633174.1:266332-276832 GCF_001515625.1 Sinocyclocheilus rhinocerous | reverse complement strand
GTGCAACCAAGCAATGAGCCCAGTTTAATTATGAAAGATGATTTATACTTAACTAATATGCTGAAACAATGAGTATCAAACAAGTTTTCACACTCCATCTTTAGTGATCCAATTCGGTAGGTGGCGCTGTTACAAAAGAATAGGGTCCTAGAACTGCGGTCCTAGAACTGCGGTCCTGAAACTGCAGCCTCTGGTTGTGCAGGAACATACTATTGGAAAATCACTGCATACGCTTCGTTTCATCAGCGACAGATGTCGCTGCGGTATCGCTGGACGCGGACCGGATTTGTCGCGCAGTCTGCTGCAAACGCTCCTGTTTCAGGTGATGCTGTTTTTTGATCCCTTCCGGTCTCCGTACATTTCTGTGTTATGACGTCATCTGGTCGGACGGACGGGGAGACCGAGAAACTTTGAACTTGCTTGGAAACTGGATGCAACGTTGTTTCCCCCTCAATTTTCAGCTGGATTTACTCGGTGGGTCTTACACATGGATCAGAAAAGGAGCATCGTTGATGTGCAGCGTGTGAACTTTAGACTTCCCTGGACCAGCATGTGAGCTTGAACAAATAAGTAATTAAATCAGATCGGGGAGGACATGGACGAACGAGAAGGTGAGGATTGCGCGGACGATTTTTACGCTTCGTCCAGTAAATGTTTACTTGAGCTCCTTTAAAACTTACCAGTTCTTTATGTTAAATCTGTCACAGTTCATAGACACAAGTTAGTTAAGTTACTCAAATGTGTTCAGATCAGATGCAACAGAAACGAACAAGTCGGATCGCTCGTTTTTTTGTATGTGTATTTGGCGTTTCCCGATAAACAACGTTATCTGAATTTGAATATATTTCGTATATTTCTAATTAATTTGAAGGTTTTCTTTAATAATCGTTTCGAAGTGTTTTGTACTGGCTTGTGATCTCACAACAAGTAAATAAACAGCTAAAACGGACCGCAGCTGTAACCTGTTTTTCATTGCAGAAAGTTCTGGAGACAGATTTTTTTCAGAGTTAGTTAGATCAAATCCATTGCATTTAGATGAGGTTTTAATGGTTTAAATGCCCAAATTGATTAAATGTAAAGGCACAGCAGCGCGAGATTACGTAATGTGAAACTTCAGCTCGTGCTCGCACGTTTAAAAACAAAATACGTCGAATTGAAAGTTAAATGTCTGGGGCTTCCCATGTAAACAAACATGATCTGAGCCTTCCTCCGATTTTTGATTGACAGATATGACGGAGCGCGGGTGCACGGGCTGTGGAGGGAGGATTCGGGACGCCTTTCATGTGAAGGTTCTTCAAGACGCCTGGCACAACTCTTGCTTTCAGTGGGTCCTACCTTGATTTCTCTTTAAACTGAGCCAGACTGGTCAGGAATGGGACGAAATAAACAAAAACGTGTTTGATTGCTTTTCTTGGATTTGCCTACTACTTTTTAAATCTTCACCCTGCTAAAAATGCACCTTAAATCTGTCTAACATGGCTGGCTGATCTTAATTGGTCTCCCAGCCTTGTCTGTTGGCTGGTTAGAGAGATTTTAAGGATGTACCAGGCTGTAGACCAGCATGAACCAGCTAAGCTTTAAAGGAACACTCCACTATTTTTGAAAATAGGCTCATTTTCCAACTCCCCTAGAGGTAAACAGTTGAGTTTTACCGTTTTCGAATCTATTCAGCCGATCTCCGGGTCTGGCGGTAACACTTTTAGCTGTAGCTTAGCATAGATCATTGAATCTGATTAGACCGTTAGCATCTCGCTCAAAAATGACCAAAGAGTTTCTATATTTTTCCTATTTAAAACTTGACTCTTCTGTAGTTACATCGTGTACTAAGACCGACGGAAAATGAAAAGTTGCGATTTTCTAGGCCGATATGGCTAGGAACTATACTCTCATTCCGGCGTAATACTCAAGGAACTTTGCTGCCGTACCAGGGGTGCAGCAGGCGCAATGATATTACGCAGCGCCTGAAAATTCTGTCAACATAACCAACGTTGACCACCTGCTTGCACAGGGAGCGTGCTGGGGACTATTTTCAGGCGCTGCGTAATATCATTTTTAGCCAGAGAATTGTTTTATTTACCAAACTCTGTACACAACTATATGGAATTACTGAGAAGTAAGGGTGGTGAAGTTGACCAGCATCCGAGACAAAGAGGAATGCTTTTTCTTTCCTTTTGAGAGAAAAAAATGCAGGTTATTGCATTCAAATAAAAGCATTGTTTTTTTCTCACACCTACATATAGGTATTACGGGCTGCTTAGTTCAGTGTTTGTCAGCAACTAGAAACTCCTAGAAGCTTCATCTAGGGGCTTGGGGTGTTTTGTTTATGTAAATACATGAGAGAAATGTTTGTTTGTGTAAGAAAAACATACTGTGAATGATGAAAAGTGGTAATATAGGACCATGAAAAGGCCCCTTTTCCAGCTGTCTTAAGGCTTAAGGCTGCTTATCAGTGGTTAACTATCAAAAACGGCATGTGCCAGTGTAAAGGTCCTTTTTGAAGAAAAAGCTAATGATTTAAAAACTCTTAGAAGGTCTATGTTGGCAGTTCTTGGCTAGATTAATGTGTCATCAAAATAGTTGCATCCCTAGTTTAAAAACTGCCTATATTTCTAAATGCAGCAACAAATTGCTTTTTTTTTTTTTTCTTCTTTTTTTTTTTAACCGGTGACCATTGTTGAATAAAAAACATCAGTTAACATAACTGACCCCAGAAAGCTTTTTGTATAAGAACTATTCTTAGCTTTTTAAACATTTTCTTATTAAGAGTTTCAGTGAATTGTAGAAGCTTTTGGAGGATTGACTTTTACTCGGTCAGACCTTTGGACTTATAGAAACTGATTTGCAAGACTGTTTTTTTAATGGCCTTCATGGATGAAAACCCAATTCCAAAAGTCCATAGCCCAAATAGCCCAAGTTTATGGAACAGTCTGGTCATCGTGATCAAATCAGTCATGTTCTGGAAACTTACACTCTAAAAAATGCTGGGTTGTTTCAACCCAACTTTGGGTCAAATATGGACTAACCCGAACTGTTGGGTTAAATTTTTACATTAAATTTTTAACCCAGAAGTTGGGTTAGTCCTTATTTGACCCAAAGTTGGGTTGAAACAACCCAGCATTTTTTAGAGTGTAGGGTCCTCAGATGCTGTGTTCCTTAATGAGAGCAGAAATTACTCCAGAGCCCACAACATTTTATGCCATCTGGAACATGGATACAGCTTTTTTTCAGCTCTGTTGATTTATATATTTTTTGGTTGGATATGATCTGTAAGTTTGAGCTTCCCAATTAAATCATATATAAGCTTGTTGTCTCTGGCTTGAAACCATCATAAGGTTAATTGCCATAGCCTGGTGCTTGATTACTCATAAGCAATACATTTAGTAATTAACTTCTTTCTACTGTTTATTATTAGTTTAATTGATTGACTCTTTGTTCCTCTGTGGAATCCCTCTTTTGTTATGGCAGGCATTCCCTGTTTTCCTGTAAGTGTTTGGTTGCAGTGAAGGTAGGATCTCCTCTCTGGTTAGCCGTCACATTCCCAGACATCGGCTCATAGCTCCTCCAGACAAATACAAAACTATATTTTTTTTCCCCCTTTTCTGTAGAGCTGTTTTTTGTCAAATGTCCAACTAATGCCGCTTTTGTGATTGGAAGGACAGACTGAACTCTTATGCTTTAATGACTGTTCTAACTATAACTATAGGAGGGGCTGAAATGCCTTCTTAATGCGTCCTGGATCTGAATTTTCAAATTGACTTACATTTATTAGCAATTAAAATGCAAAATTTGAAATTTTATAGCATTATAGCCAAAGTTTAAAATACCATCTTTAGAACACCACTTTTGTTATTTATTGTTGTCAACTTCCTTAGTTTAATTGTTTATATGAAAATACCTTCAGATAGTAATGTTTTTTTTATTATGGTATTGATTGAGCTTGTTAACCTTAAAAGTCCAAGCATAGCTGTTTTGACCATAATCACAATTGCCATCTTTAAACACAAGGATTTTTTAAACTTATTTTATAAGCATAGGGTATTTTTTTTAGGATTTGAGGAATTTAAGTTGATTATTTGGATATGACTTTATATGTCTGCTCGCTTTATTTCTTTTGATCCTCATCATTTAGTTCTGTGAGTTAACAGACATGATGGGGTACCTGCAGGGTTTAGGAGGTCTCAATACCAGTTGTGAGCACCAGAATGTTTCTTTGTTAATGTGAATGCTAATGGAATGAAGGAAGTAAAGGAATGTTTGTTCTCTATCTGTACTGTTTGTCTTGGAGTGCATGTCAAGGTTTGAATAATTTCTTTTATTTTACCTGAAGCCTGTTGTTTTCACCTCTGGGTGTAAGCTGGAACAGAAAAGAGAATAGGTGTTGCCTCCTCCATGCAGAATTGAAAGACAGAGTTCTTGAGATACCTGGTCATAGGCGTTACAGAGGTTCAGCGCGAGAGTTGTTTACAATGGCAGTACTCTAAGTCATTGTGATAATTATTTAAATGTCCCAATAGACATCAGTTGTTATCATCTGTCATACGTCTTTCAGAGGCTTCATTCTCTACAGCAATAATTTAAATGGTGTTGTGGTTGAAAATGTTGGTTTGGTTATTGGCCAATATGTTTATTTTTTTAAATTGGTATTTATGGAGGCCTGTTTCTGCCACTGAATAAAAAATAAAAAAAGGTAATTGCGAGTTTTTATCTCACAAATCTGACTTTTTTCTCGCAATTGCGAGTTTACATCTCGCAATTCTGACTTTTTTTTTTCTTTTCTCAGAATTGCTTAATACAAACTCGCAATTCTGACTTTTTTTCACAGAATTGCATGATATAAACTAGCAATTGCCAGTTATAAAGTCCAATTCTGATGGGGAAAAAAGATTGTTCTCAGAGTTGCGAGCTTATTTAAATCTCGCAATTCTGTTTTTTTTTCTCTCACAGTTGTGAGTTTATATCACGCAATACTGACATTATAACTTGCAATTGCGAGTTTACATCCCACAATTCTGAGAAAAAAAGTCAGAATTACCTTTTTTTTATTTTTATTCAGTGGCAGAAACAAGCTTCCATTGGTATCGGTTGTTTACTTAGTATTGTTGAATATATACTTCCATTTGAAAGTTTAGGGCCCAGATTCACAGACAGAGCTTAGGTTTAGACTATAGTTCAATTAAGGCATGTAAGTAGCTTTTACAGATATCGCTCAGATAAAAACTGTACTGGTGTGCCTCTTGAGACAAAACAATGAATCTGACGTATTAATATCAGTCCGTGCAAGTTTCTTTCAGTTAAAACAGCCCAGACATGCATTTTAGTCTGGGACTAGGCTTAAGCCTTGTCTATGAAACTGGGGTAAAGTTGGTAAAAGGTTTTTTAAGTCTCTTATGCTCACCAAAGCTGCAAAAAAAACGGCAATATTGTTAAATATTATTACAATTTAAAATAATTTTATTCTATTTTAATATATTTTGAAATGTCACATGATCCATTAGAAATCATTCAAATATGCTGATATGATGGAATTTTTTTTTACATCAGATTGTGTTTGCCGTCACCTAGTTTACATATTACAATGTTGCGATCCCTAAATTCCCTTAAAGCATTTAGATTACAACATAAAAATGTTTAACTTGTCCAAGTGCCATGCATAGGTATTCTCCATTTAGAACACGTCAGGCTTGTTTTGAAATTAGTGACCAAAATGTACCAGTCGCATCTGGTGCACAGGTGAAAGTTTATGCACACCTGCTCAGCCTTTGCAATGCCCTCACAGATGTTAGCCAGAGAATGATTCACAAACCTTTTCATCTGCTGTGATATCACTGTCGGAACACAGGTTGCCCAACTCGTGTGCAGGTTTTACCCCACAGGCACACAAATGGAGTCCCTAGATTGGATGGCGAGGTTCTGCCCACTCTACGTGGGTGACTGGGTTATTATGTCTCCCTCTAGAAACAGAGCTTGTCAACATTCCTCCAAACAAAGGCAACAACTGGGCACATGGCCAAAATCTAGCCGTTCTGTCTACAGGCTTGAGGGTTTGGTGGCCTTCTCACACTAATGTGATCATTATCAGAACGTCTCAGCACTGTTGCTTTTCCACATCCTCCCCACGTTCATTCCATTGAGTGGATTTTTTTTTTCAGTTTTCCCCATTTCTTTCCCTTTACTTCTCTTTTTCTGGTACATGGTGTACCAGAGAGCATGGCCTTTAGTAGAACATTGCATGCCAGATGCTTCCCTTTGGCGCTTTGTCTTGTTGGGTTTGTCAGTGAGTTGGTTTCAAGTGATGGTTGGCCTTCAGTTTGCAGGCCTTGATTTAGATGCTAAAAACTCTGCACTAAATGTGAACGGCAGAGTTCTAAAATTGTGGAAATAACTACTACAACTTGCTTTTATTTAAGTTAGTAAACCCTTAGAAATTTTCGTTCATACCGCACACCGAGCCATTCATGCTGTGTGCCAAATCAATTTTAATAGGGTATTTAAAAAGATTAATTGTTAATCCCTTCAGCACTGGAGAGTATTCGTGTTTTCCTCATTGTGGAAATAAAGATCACTGTACTTCTGGAATATGGCCTGAAGACGATTTCCTGCTTGGATGCTTGGACTTTGCTTTGGTTCAGAGTTGGTGGCTGTCTACCTCCTTTCCTGACTTGAGCCCCCCCCCCCAAAAAAAAGGGTAACTCTTCTCCAAACAACATGATTTTGGTATTTAAAAAGATTAATTGTTAATCCCTTCAGCACTGGAGAGTATTCGTGTTTTCCTCATTGTGGAAATAAAGATCACTGTACTTCTGGAATATGGCCTGAAGACGATTTCCTGCTTGGATGCTTGGACTTTGCTTTGGTTCAGAGTTGGCGGCTGTCTACCTCCAAAAAAAAGGGTAACTGTTCTCCAAACAACATGATTTTACCATTGTCTGAGAGTTAGTTTAATCTTGCTATTTTGCCCCAGCAGCAACAGGCAAAAATGTTTTCCTTTCTTACCTCCAGGTGTTACTTTTAATTTTTACTTTTGGCGCACTTAGGATCTAAAATTCTGTGCAGAATTGTTGCTTCACTCACAGTGGAAATTTTGACCAGATTTGCTCCTTAGAATTTTTTTTTAAGCTTGGAGGTTTTCTGACTGGTACGAGTGGCTGCTTCAGTTCTGTCATAATAGACTTAAGCCTATACTGTGGTGAATAACGATCCAGGAACAGCAATGCTCCCTTGAAAAATATCTTGAATAATAACTACAGAGTACACGGGTATAATGATTCAGTATATGTTAGCAATTGATTTATAAATTACGTAAAACAGAACAGTGCAACTATTCAAAAAGGAATGAAAAAAGCCCAAAACAAAATTTTAGAGTGGGGTTTGCCTGTGTTGAGGTTGCCTCCATGATGCTACAGTGTTGTGAGTCAGGGCATGAGTTTTCCTGTTTTTTCCTGTCATTCCTATCTGTAGCACAACAAGTGGATGAGTAACCCAGAACAATCTAATACAAACTGATTATTTATTATTTCCAATAACTTTTGTAGAACTTTAAGATTCATTTAAAATTTGCTTTTTGGCACAATACTACCTACAATTACAGTAATTATAGTAAAATAGTAGCTTATGTAATAACATAAATATAATTATTTATATGTGGTTATTTATGTCCTTATATTAATGCAGCGTTGTTTTGGGATCATTAATGCAGCAGCACACATACAGTGACTATATGAGCATGTCGGATGTTTTTAGAGGAAATATTTTGGACATTCATCATGGTACTGCCATTTGCCTCTAAGGCTGTACTTTTTCTGCTAAAGTTGTGTACCCATTAGGTGTTTCACATTTGATGTAGGTCCCAGTTGCCCCCCTCTTCACCTCTAACTAGTCTGGGAAAACAAGCTGTGGCATGTAAAGAGGAACTTTTTGCTTTTCATGCATCTTTCCCTGTCTCCCCTGGACAAACAATCCTTTATTGTTTCAAAAAAGCCTCAAGGTGCAAGTGCTTTGCAGTTCGAAGACTTTAATTAGGCTCATTTTTTCCTCATGGGAAATAGTTAATAGTTTAAAGTGGCATAGCTTGTGTCCCAGCATCAGGTTCCAATTGTAGGTAGGGTGGCTGACAGGAGAGAGTGTGTATGAGAGAGTTTCATGACTAGTTTTGGCTTGTGTCCCAAATTCCTTAACTATAGTGTTTGTGTGTTGCCCAGTTGGACTTTGTCTCGGTCACGAGTGAATGGATATTTTTGCCCGTACTGAATGTGTCGTCTTTGACTTCATTGACCACTGCTGTATAACATTACCTCAGATTACAAGAAGATATGTCTTAAAGTAGGAAGTTTTTAGTGTACTTTGTGTTACTTTCAGATGTATGACTGAAACACTTCAGCCACTGTTGCAAACATTTAATCACTTATTTTTTTTACTTTGTTTTGGTAGACCATCTGTTGAACCCAAATGTTTTGTTAATGTTAAAGGAAAGGTTCAACTAACGAAACGATTTACTCATTCTTATGTCATTCCAAACCTGTATGACATTGTTTTGGCTTTTGGCTGTGAAACACAACAGGAGAGATATTGAATTTGACTTCATTGACCACTGCTGTATAACATTACCTCAAATTACAAGAAGGTATGTCTTAAAGTAGGAAGTTTTTAGTGTTCTTTGTGTTACTTTCAGATGTATGACTGAAACACTTCAGCCACTGTTGCAAACATTTAATCACTTTTTTTTTTTTTTACTTCGTTTTGGTAGACCATCTGTTGAACCCAAATGTTTTGTTAATGTTAAAGGAAAGGTTCAACTAACGAAACGATTTACTAATTCTTATGTCATTCCAAACCTGTATGACATTGTTTTGGCTGTGAAACACAACAGGAGAGATATTGAAGAATGTACAGTCCGTATGATCTGTGCACTATATTCAAAGCCTCGAGAAGCCGTTTGATAGTTGCTGTTGTTTTTTTTACTCTAAGAGGAACAGAATAGTGGCTAAGAAGATATTCTTCAATATGTCATCCTTTTTTGTGTTCCACAGATGACGGAGAGTAAATGAGCGTTAGGTGAAATATTTCTTTAAAACTTCAAACATGAAATTCCAGGGATGCGGTGAACATGTCAAATACCTAAAGCAGTCACATGCTTTGGGACTGTTTATGGCCCAACAAAGCCATAATCCTCACTTGCTAAACATCTCAGTCACTCAGGTTCCTTCTCTTTCATGGAGAGCCGATTTCAGATAAGTTGCTGAACGGAATGTCTACAAACAGAATGTTTCACTTACATACTTTTCCACTCTTGTTCCTCCAGGTGTTCTGTGTGCTTTGATCTCCTTTAAGTTGCTGAACGGAATGTCTACAAACAGAATGTTTCACTTACAGACTTTTCCACTCTTGTTCCTCCAGGTGTTCTGTGTGCTTTGATCTCCTGACAAACTGGTACTTTGAGAAAGAGGGGAAGCTGTACTGTCACAAACACTACTGCGAGAAGTTTGGGGAGTTGTGCCATGGCTGTTCGCTGCTTATGACTGGACCTGCTATGGTAAGAAAAGCTATGTGAAACAAATTCACTGAGAGAGTAAAGAAACTGACTATCAATAGAAAGATCTTAAGAAGAAGATTTCACAAGACAAATGCTAACCTGCGCAAGAACTGCTCAGATAACATGCCATTGTCTCATTCAGTAAATATTTACATGGCTAAATCAAGAGGTCTAATGAAGGCAGACAAAAGTCAATATGTGCAGATGTTTTTCATGATACCGAAGAGGTCACTGATAAGGTAAAGGGTGGTTTAAACTTTCTTTTCCACTTTACCACTCCTAATGTGAGCAAATGAATCACATTTGAGTGATGCTTGTGGGAGGAAAGCATATGAAAGGCACAAATCTTAAATCTCTCCTTATAAAGTCCTTACATCAGCATTACGAACTTATGAGTCAAAAACCTCCCTACAGCTGTCTCACAAATGACCAAAGGCCTGCTATATTTGTTCCATCACTACCACAGTATGGTATCAAAGGTGTAAGTTATGATTATCCAAACTGTCATCAGATTCAGCTGAGCTCACGCTGAATTGATGTGTGATTGATTGTTTTGCAGACTTGATGGGATGATTCACCCCAACTTGAAAACCCTGTCACCATTTACCCACCGTCATGTTGTTTTGCAAAACACGAAAGATGTTTCTGTTGATTTTATCCATATGAAAATCAATGGGACCTAATACAAGCTCCAAAAAGGACGTAAATGTAGTTTGAAAGAAGTCCGTACAAACAAATATCCAGACTACAACAAATATAGCAACAACATATGATGTTGCTAAAAAGAACATTATTTTGTGTATTTGGTGTAATGAAATGTGTTTATGCGGTTTAAGGTTAAAAAAACACATTATTTTCCACATACTGTACATTATTGCTTCTCGTCTATGCCCCGCCTTTCTGAAACGCGTTGATTTTTACAAAGCTCATCGGTCTGAAAAAGCAAGGTGTGCTCTGATTGGCCAGCGATC
>NW_015633174.1:261999-265777 GCF_001515625.1 Sinocyclocheilus rhinocerous | reverse complement strand
TGTTCTGGAACAGTGTTGTAAATACAACTTAACCACTGATTTCTAGTCGTGTCCTCTTTTGGAAGGCCAAACAAAGTAGTTTCGCTTTCACAACGAAACACAGCGCCTTCACGACATGGCGGCAGCGGCAACAACAATACTACAGCGAGAATAAAAGTTACACCTTTAGACTTTAGTCTTTGCAACTTTACAGATCTTCTTTATGCACCAAGAGCTTGTAACACTCCAAAGAGAAAGGAAAAATTGAAATCGCATCATATGACCCCTTTAAAAACATTGGGTCCCGTGTAGGAGTGTGCCATATACCGTCCACGATAATACATTTTTTTATAAATTTTTACATGATAAAAAAAAGTGTCATATCGCGATATCAATGATATAGCGACGCGATGACGTATGGCGGATATACGTTCCCTAGCGCGCACAACAACACCACCACAAACCCAATAGGTGTGTTCAGCTTGAAGCAGCGCTGCGCAGACTGATTGGTGTATGACATCAAAGTATCGAGAGAGCGGCTCTAGAGCATATTCGAGCGCACACTCTTACCTTCAAAAATAGGCGAGGCGCATATCTTTAGCGAAGCGGCGCGGAGAGCCGCTTCTGGGACCCTTCTGAAACGTGCCGCGGCTCCGCTAATGTAAACACAAGCATTGACTAGAGTGGCCGCGTCGGAGCCGTAACGCGCCGCAGACGGGTGCAGTATAAATAAAGGGTAAGTCACTCTCGCAGTATTTTGACATCATACACCGATCGGTCTGCTTCAAGTCGAGCACACAGCTGCTGCTGCCACCTTATGACAATAGATTCACACTTCAAATTAGGTAGTCTGTCATCGATGACAGTAGCTCATTGGAAAAGGATGGAAAATGAATAAATGCTGCTGCCTGCCTGCCAGCTGCAATCACCAATAAAACGTTGTTCCATGTTTTTTTTTTCTGTATCGTCATAAATCTCGTTATCGCAAATATTCTTGAAATATCGTGATATAATTTTGAGGCTATATTGCCCACCCCTAGTCCCGTGACTGATTAATATGGACAGCTGTATTGTTCAAATATTCTCTTTGTGTTTCTTACTTTTCCTTCTAGGATAACTCATTAGTTTTCTCGTGTGTCAAGTAAAACTTTGAATCATAGCTGTCTTTGAATCATATCTCTGTCTTGATTTCAGACTAGTTGTTACTGCTGACTATTATAAATGATCTCATTCCTGTGAGCAGGGTGACTGTGATCTGAAGGCTGGAATGGCCTCAGTGTTGTGTGCTGTTTCATCATGCGTCTGGAATGCTTTTGCATGGGCTTCAATGAGGAGGAGACTTACAAATCTATCTCTAATGTAAACAAATCACTGCTCAAAAAGCAGGTCGTTTTTAAATGGGTTAAAAGAGAAAAGTGGGAGAAAGAAGAGAATTTGCCAGCTAGCAAAACTCATAATAGGCCTTTTCTGTTTGGGCTCGCAAAAACTATCTTCGGAACCCTACGGGTGACGTCACGGACACTACGTCCATGTTTTTATACAGTCTATGGTCTAAAGCTGCTGTAATGGTTCTGCTGCCACTTTTTAGCACGTCGCATTCTTGGGTGAGAAACTTTCACGTAGAGAGTTTTTTTTATTTTTTAAATCCGTTCTGTGTTCAGTTAGCCGTGGTGATATGACTCCTTTAGTCCTAAGGGAGGGGTGGCTCTTTTACAAAGTACTGCTGGGAAACAACCTTTCTCACATGCACATTCACACTCTGCTGTAACACACAGACAGTTATGACGTTTATAAGTTGTGTATGCTCAAAAAATATTTGAAACGTCATGCTTACTCACAGGTTGAACCAAGAGTCAAGCTGTTCAACTAACTGCCCTTGAGCAAAGCGCTGTACATGTACACTTGGTTTACTGTAAATGTAGACATTAAATATTACATCATTCCCATACCCTGTCAGCTTTGCTGATTACCATATGGTCAGTTGCTATCTTGTATGCAGTACAATGCCTTATAAAGAAATACAAATATTATTATTATATACTTTTTCATTATTTTTGAGTGTTATGGTATTAATTTGCATTATTTTATGATAGAATGACCAAGACCTAATCCAAGTAGGCATGAAATCCTCTAATTGCCTGTCTACATGTTCTGAACTCTGATTGTTGAATGGTTTAGTCTGATTGAGGAGGTGTGGCTTCCCCAGCCGAGAAATTACCCAAGAATTTGGTTAGTCAAACCCTGGGACCATTGATTCACAGCTCAGTAAACATAACTGCTAATCTGTCTTTTGTGGTTCACATTAAATGAAACCTCAGCATGACCTCATACTTTCTCCATTCAGCCAGAATGAAAGGAAGAGCCAGAGGGTTGTTGGTTAAATCATTTTCCATTCAAAAGTTTATTTCTGTTCCATAACCCTTGTTGATTGGCAGTTATTTTTATATTTAATTTATATGAGTAAGTTAGAGTGGGCAAACTGTGTGTGTAATCTGTTTCTAAGGAGTGAGGATGAAAGCAATTTGGTATTGAGCGCTCCTATAAAACATCAGGCCTGTAAAGAAAGGGATCTAGGGTATTTAATTGTTTACAAGTTTAAAAGATGTTTGATTTATGATTTCTGTGGAATTATATTTGCTAATGTAATGACTAGTGAATGGATATTTGTGGTTTATGTATTTCCAGTAAATTCTCAGATTAAAATGTGTGTGGTTGCATATTTGATAGTCCTTCCGGGTTTATACATTTTTTCAGGGTGAAACATCAGAGAATAAAAGTAAAAAGGGGCAAACGATAAAAAGTTTTACCCCAAACTTTTCTTGTAAGATTTATGGGAGGGAGCTCAAAGCGAGTGCCTGCATTAGATAGAGGTAGGAGGTGTTAAACAGAGATTGACACAAATGATGTGTTGTCTAAGGGCATGGGATCATGGCTATGGGGAAGGGGCTGGCAGTCTTATGTCACTTCTGATAACAGACAGGCCCAGACACTTGCAGGTGTTACATAAAAAGACAGCGCACGCACTCGCGTCACTGTTAAAGAACGCAGACTGAGTGAAGACAGTACACCGACACAAAGCAGATGAAGCACAATGAAGGCATGATCCACCACGCCTGGGCTCGGCAGAGAGCAATCTGCATCCACGCAACGCACAGGAGTATCCCAGAAAGAGTGTTTCTGGACCACTGTCAGGGCACTGAGGATTACCTTTTGGGATGTCCATTGTGGACTTTTGGAGTGAAATCGCGAGGCATTATGGTGGTTTTCTGATGTGCACTGGGCATTGGTGTGTTTCAGGTGGCAGGAGACTATAAATACCACCCCGAATGCTTCGTGTGTTTAAGCTGCAGAGTGGTGATTGAGGATCAGGATACCTATGCCTTAGTGGAACGAACCAAACTCTACTGGTGAGCACACATTTCACTTCCAAACTGTACATGTATTTATTGTAGACTGTACTGGTGCGGAAACTTTACACGCATTAGCTCCAAACTGTAGTGATGATTCCTCTTTTGACTTTACATATCTTAGCTAGGGTGACCAGGGGCCCGTTCTTCGTACGTCGCTTATTACATCCGAGATGAAATGTCACATCCAAGATGATATTATCGCGCTAATCAGGATCTGGCTAATTCGGTTCTTCGAACGCATCTGTTGTTGATGATTAGTATGGCTGGATTGAGTTATCTGAGATAATTGTGCCTTCATGGGTAAGTTTAAAAGGGGCTATGTATCGATACTCGAAACCACGATCAGCAATGCAGACATTGGCTGGCGGCAAGACAGCAACATAATGACA
>NW_015633174.1:254423-261344 GCF_001515625.1 Sinocyclocheilus rhinocerous | reverse complement strand
AGTAGGATACTCTTGTAATAAAGTAGCGGTGGTAGAGGACAGGTTTTAAGTATCAATTCTGCTTAAAAAGATGCGATCTAATCCTGTTTACGTGAAATAAGCTGCTCCCGAGCAGGTTTAAGCTTACGGACCTGTTGCTATGACAGCAAGTCCAGGATGAGCTTCGAAGAACCAACCAATCCAAGATCATGCCAAATCGTCAACAATCAAATCCAGCTAACTGAGTTAGCGACGTACGAAGAACGGGCCCCAGATGTCCCAGTTTTATGACAATTCATTAAAAAATTTAAATATGTCCCAGTTTCAGAATCCTTGTAGCTATGATTTCTTATATAATTTGTGTTGTTCAATAGGATGCCACTGCAGAATTGCAAAGCTGTTTATGAAAGATTAACTGAACAAAATCTAATAGTTTCACACATGAACACATTTAAAAAATTGTGTTTGTTTTTTTGCAAATATTATGCACATCTGGCTTTTTTTAATTCACTTAATTCATTCTTTAATAAATTAACTAATTTATTTTACAGTACCAATTTACGAAAAAACTGTTATATATGTACACACATTTGTTCTATTCATGTTTCATGAATAAGGCCCATTGGTTACAAACAGGAAACACTTGCATTGCAAACCATGAGTAGCCTTTAAATGTTGGGAACTTAAATTTGTATTACATTGAGTACAGGTAAGCAGCTATATTTAATACAATATCATAATCTCCTAATTCTTTATATTAAAAAAAGTTTCTTCTTAACTTTCTTTTATATGATTCAATTTGCTATTTTGTCTGTTGTTTATCTTCATTTGTTGTTTTCAGTAAAGCACAGGCAGGTTGACACAGATCCAAGGGTTTCATAACATGTCTAGCGGTGACTTGCTCTTGTCAGGTCTTGTCTTGAAAGTTCAGGTCCTAAAGTTTTCAAACTCAAGTGAGGCTTTTCAACTTCTCTCTCTCACGCAGTGGTAAATGCTACAAGCAGGTGGTCCTGACGCCGGTGTTGGAGAAGCGTGGTTTGGCCGACTCTCCAACGGACCTGCTCCCTCACACAGTGACTCTGGTGTCCATGCCCGCTGCCACCAATGGTAAAAGAGGTTTCTCTGTCAGCGTGATTAGAGACTGCACAAGTGCCACGGCCAGTGTCCAGGTCAAAGAGTAAGTAGAGATGTGGAATTAACATGTAATACCTTTGATGCATCCCCCAATTATTTTGCTTGAGATCTTCATTTGAGTCCTGGTTAAGCAAGCAGTCAGATAAAGCTGAATATGCTGAGAAACATTTGGAATAATAGAGACTTGCTTAAGTAATTTATCACCTCGAAGATTCACCACAATGCCACCACACCCAATGCCAGAGACACATGGAATGTTTTGCATAACTGTGGTGATATGACTGCTTATGTTGGACTGAGGGCACAAACTGCCACTTTCTTTTTGTGTTGTTTGGATGTGGTGCCATAACAGAAAGCTATGAGATTTCTCTTATCATTCTTAACCTCTCTTTTCATGATGGAAATCTCCCAAAATCTTATCCTTACAGGGTCAGAGGCATGCATATTAGTCCAGAGGTTCGGAACGCCATCCACGTTGGGGACCGAATCCTGGAGATCAATGGACTCCCGGTGTCAGCTCTGATGGAGGAGGAGGTACTTTCCATTCTTTACCACTACCATGCTTGCTATTAGCTTTGAGGTGAGGTGAAATCGTGCCAACGTTAACTTGTTGAAGCAATACAGAGGAACGGCATGGTAAGCATTTGGAACACAAACTCATACTATAGCTTGTCCCAGCACATACAATGACACTCCTTTCATACCATGCTAATTACTTTAACCTGGTCATGCATTGAATTTACACTACTCCCTAGAAACAGGCTGTTTGTTATATGGCTTTGATGTGTTTTTTTAATCATAATCCATATGGAGCTTGGAGCTTCATTCTAAATTGGCATGCATCCGTTTTGTCAAAGCACTGGATATGTTTGTTGATGTTGCAGAAGCAGTATTTCGTTTTCTTAAGAAATAAAATATAAGTAGTCATGCATGAGTTTAACTTTGTAATGCATACCTATGTTGGGAGGTCTGTGTATGTAGACTCTTGTACTAAAGTGACTTGTCAACTCCTATGTAAATGCTTTGCATTCTTATCGTGCATTTGTAAATGTAATTTCATTTTCCCACCATTTCTCCCTAATGTCTGAATTCCACTGCTTCACTTCTGTTGTCATTGTTTTGTGCCCTAATTTAATCACGTACAAGGAGGTTTTTGGACTGACTTTGTTTGGCAGCCATCTGCCCGACGTAATGAGCAGCCTGAAGTTCTGTAATCCTAAAAATGGAAAATTCCTGGAAAAGTCCTGAAATGAACATAATCACAATTACAGAAAGCAGTCTTCATTGCTGCACGTCCAGATTTATCGACCTGAAAATATTGAATATCCAGCGTATTCCACTGTTCCTGTGTATTACATAATCTTAAATTCAGTGTTGATTTTGAGGGCTTATCTTTTGCACCTTTAGAAAGACCTTTTGTGTGGCACCAGCTTTGACTGGGAGGAAAATCAATGTTATCTACGTGAACAGCACTAATGCACAATACTGAACTTTTATGACTTAATGCTGTCCTCTAGCTTTTAATTGTTCTTGTGACCCTTATCAAAACAACCAGAGTGTATATGACCTTCTGAATTTGGATTGGTCGTTCCAGGTGGAGGACCTGATCCATCGGACCAGTCAGACACTGCAGCTGTTGATGGAATATGATCCAGTCAGACAACGTCTGGACCGACTCCGCCTGGGCTCTTCCCGCAGTCAACTGGGTGTCCCAGCGGCCTCCCGCATGCGTATGTCCTCCTCAGCGGATGCTGAGATCGAACGAAGTGACTCAGTTGACAATGGGACGTTAAAAAGGAGGTCCCTCAGGTAACGCATGTCATCTAATTGGAGCACAGTTCATTTACATTTTTGATTCCAAGTGGATGTGGACATAGAAAGATGGTGCAAAATAAATACATTACACACTTGTTTATCCTTTTCCAATTGCTATTTGGGTTTGTACAGAATTAATACTTTTGTCTTGTGTGGTGTAGACGTAGCAACAGCATCTGCAAGTCTCCAGTTTCTTCATCTCCTAAGGACCCTCCGATTCTAACTCGAGATATCGGGCGCTCTGAATCCCTCCGTTCTCCTTCCAGCCGCTCCCACCGTATTTTCCGTCCCTGTGACCTCATCCATGGAGAAATCCTCGGAAAAGGCTTCTTTGGACAGGCCATCAAGGTGTGCATATGTTTAACAACCTTTCCTCATTTTGTGTGTATTGCAGTGTCTAGAAGAGCTGTTTCACTGCATTGTTCATAGTTGTTCATAGTGCTTAGTTCATAGTTGGAAGACAGGTCTGTATTTCCTTTGGTAATGAAATCATAAGGAATTCTGATTCCACAGTTATGAATTGTGGTTCCTTAATGATTCTGTTACCGAGCAACTTGGCTAAAGCATTTTTCTTTACTTGGAATAAGTTCAGTAGTGTCATAGTAGTTCCATTCAGTAGTTCCATTCCCAGTTGGCAGAACAATGCGGATGAAGTTTATTAAAACTATTTGGTTTCAATATTTTTGAAGAACTGGAAATAATTTAAGTTCCAACCCTAATACTGTGATTTTTTTTTTTTTTTTCTTTCTTTTTTTGTAGGTGACCCATAAAGCCACAGGTGAGGTGATGGTCATGAAGGAGCTGATCCGCTGTGATGAAGAGACACAGAAAACGTTCCTAAAGGAGGTATGAAGATCCCTTTCTTTCCCCACAAGTACCTCTCATTCGTCCATCTGATTACCACGTAATTTTTCCATATCCACTTTTATTCCTTCCATCCCTTTGTTGTCTGCTCAGGGTCAGTATCAGGGCTTGATTTAAACCGCAGATAAAACAGATCCATGTGGCGCCGGGATACAGTGTTGCTGTCGCATTTGTGATTTTCTTCAGAGGAAAAGAGTCTTATTTATCCAGACTGTATTTAGTATGAATCATTTGAAGAATCTTAGCAATTAGTATTTTTCCCTCACTCACTCTCTCTCTTTTCCAGGTAAAAGTGATGAGAAGTCTTGATCACCCACACGTTTTGAAGTTCATTGGGGTTTTGTACAAGGACAAGCGGCTTAATCTGATAACAGAGTTCATTGAGGGAGGCACTCTGAAGGATTTTATCCGAGACACGGTGCGTCCTGATTTTCAAATCCCTTTTTTCCTTTCCTCTTGCTTCTAGGAAGGGCTGTATATCATCTGTTAGTGTTTTAGTCTTTGTCTCCGTTCACCTGAGAGGAACTTTGTAAGGAGGAAGGGAGAGGGACAGAGAATAGGGACTGGAAAATATAAACAGTTGATGAAATGAGAGGAAGAAAATGCAGTTGTGTGGTTGCAGTGGATGAGAGATAAAGGAGGTATGAAGTGTTTCCAGGTGTGGGATTCTAGTGAGAATTTTTTTCCAGATCACCCACTGGGTTTGCTTCAAACCAAACATAAGGATAACAGATGATATACCTCTCTTGTTCAGTCTGTCATTGTGTCTCTCTAATGCGCTATAATGTTTTCTATAAAAGTGTGTGTGTGTGTGTAATTTGTCTAATAAGCGGCTGCTGTTATGTAACGATTTCCTCTCTAATTCACGGACAACATAGCGTGCTGTCACACTGGGCTGTATTATAGTGTGGTTATGAACTAGGCCAGCAATTCATCTCTCTCTCTCTCTCTCTCTCTGTCCCTACAGGACTCATTCCCATGGGAACAGAGAGTTAGCTTTGCAAAAAGCATCGCATCTGGAATGGTGAGTGGGCTTCTGGGTCTGCACACATATAGATTTGCAAAACAACATAAGCTATGTTGTACAACATTTGAGGCACTTTTGGATCAGAATTGACCATTATATATTTGATTTGATTGAGAGTATCTTGAGTTTTTATTTTTTATGCTGGTACTCGTCACTCTCTCTTAGGAACAAGAATCATTTGCAGACCTTAGTTAGGACTTGCTCAAAAATTATAGGTGTGCCTCTGCGGAGTCTAGCAGAATTCTACGAGCAACAAATGCTAAGAAAAACTCGTAGCATTACGGGAGATAACTCTCACCCCTTGAAGTTTTACTTTGAAGTATTGCCCTCTGGAAGAAGATTCAGAAGCATTAAATGTTCATCTAATAGATATAAATTCACTTTTGTTCCAGAGGCTATACGTTTTTGCTATTCAGATTTTTAGTAAGTTTGATTTGCCTGTGAAGTGTAAACATTGGCGTTGGTGCTATCAACATGTTGTTGTTTTAGTGCCACAACCAGTCTGATGCAGAAACATTGGCTCAACCACTGGCATGAGTTTGGGGTGGGACTATCTTTTTGTCAACCAATAGCAAACAGGGACTATAATTTTGCATTACGTCTGGGGTCATTAGAGGAGCAAAAATACTAGTATCAGCACTTTGTGTCCGAATTCATTAATCCAGTTAAAAGATGAATCTGTGATGTCTCCATGGAGTAACATTTCAGAAATGGGAGGGAGGTCTCCCAACCATAAATCGACAAGCAATATGAACTCTGTCTTGTGTGGGGTTTTTTTGTTTTTGTTTTTAGCCTAAACTAAGCACATCAGGACATTTATGACAGAGATTTGATTTCGATTTCTGTTGTCTCACTGGGCATCCCCGCCCACTGTAAAAAATAATTGGTTCATGACTATTCCACGTTAAATGTGTTCTAATATGGAATGCACCGTATATCTGCACCATATTGGTTATCTGCCAACATTGGAACCTTTTATATTAATTGCTATCAGCCATTACTGGATATATAGCAGTCAATGATAAATATTTAATAGGTTACGCTTACTTTATAGTCATCAATCATCTATCATAAATTGTTTTACTTGCTACTAAAAACATCACACCTGGTTAGGACACAGTTTTATTTTAATCTCCAACAGCAAGTACATCTCAACTAAGAACTGTCTGAGTAGTTGAGAAGACAGACAAGCAACTTCCTGTTTAGCAGGAGGTTTTGTTGTCTTGCTGATGCATCACTTTAGTTTTTGTCTTAGTACTTGTTGTTGTGGTGGTGATCAAGAGGTTGTAGATTTCTCATGCAGTTCTGTCTTTCTGAGTCATTCTGCTCAGACACAAGCTCTTTTTCCGTCTCATCTGATTGATTTTATTCTCTTATTCTTTCAGGCATATCTGCATTCAATGAGCATCATACATCGAGATCTCAACTCTCACAACTGCCTGGTCAAACTGGTATGGGAGGAGTTTCACCCATTCCACATATTAACTCGGATCAAAGTCTACACTTATTTGGCCTTGCTTGGGGAGCCCAGGGCCTAGAAACAGGTTTTCATAATCGAGAATAGCTGACAGACTTGTGTCAGCACAAACAAAACGGCTAAAGTAGACAAGCACCCAAAAACAATTTATGTAATAACACTTGAGCAGGAGAGAGAAACCTAAGTGAAGGGTAAAGATCTGTTCACACTCGAGGATTGTTTAGTTAAAGGGGTCATATGATGCGATTTCATTTTTTCCTTTCTCTTTGGAGTGTTACAAGCTCTTGGTGTCATTCTGTTGCAGGAGCTTCTGCAAAGACTAAAGTCTCAAATCCAAAGAGATATTCTTTATAAAAGTTAAGAGTCAGCCACGCCTACCTAAAACAGCTCGTTCTAACACGCCCCCACATGTCTACCTCACTATGTGGGAAGATTTGCATAACGCCGCCCAAATGTTCACGCAAAGAAAGAAGGCGTAACTTTTATTCTCGCTGTAGTATTGTTGCCGCCGCCGCCATGTCGTGAAGACGCTGTGTGATTCGGTGTGAAAGCAAAACTACTTTGTTTGGTCTTCCAAAAGAGAACGATATCCGCTTCGTCATGCCTGGAGCTGACCCGTGCTGGT
>NW_015633174.1:252993-253293 GCF_001515625.1 Sinocyclocheilus rhinocerous | reverse complement strand
TACTTTGTTTGGCCTTCCAAAAGATGACACGACTCGAAATCAGTGGTTAAGTTGTATTTACAACACTGTTCCAGAACACTTCAACCCAAATATTCAGACGCATTTTACGCATTTTATGGAGGATCCTGGGAGAGTAGACAACAATGCCGGCTGTTCTGACTCACAGAAGTTTTTTTATTTATTTAAAGAATTTGCCACTGACGATTCAAACGATTTTGAGCAGTGTAGAGTAGCACTTGTTGTTTGTCATTTCTCCGATCACAAATGCAGACATGGTTTTATGTTTACGCGGCACGATGC
>NW_015633174.1:235779-252804 GCF_001515625.1 Sinocyclocheilus rhinocerous | reverse complement strand
AGCACATCTCGCTTTTCAGAACGATGAGCTTTGTAAAAATTGACGCGTTTCAGAAAGGTGGGGCATAGAGGAGAAACAATAATGTACAGTATGTGAAAAATGTGTTTTTTGAACCTTAAACCGCATAAACACATTTCATTACACCAAATACACAAATTAATGTTCTTTTTAGCAACATCATATGACCCCTTTAATGGTTGCTCACTTGTTTAGTTAGTGGAAAGAAGATAAGACCGGAAATGCTGTCTGACCCTGACTGACCTCAGTGTTTCACATATCCTGAGTGAATCACTTATGACAAGCTATTTAAAGAACCTTTTTAGGAGAACAAACGGCATGCCTTTGGAGCTTAGTTAAACATTTAGACAAGCGCAAATAGTTTAAAGCTAGGATTGACTTCTGATGTTAAGATCTTTCTTTTACACCCTACTTGAATTTTTATGTTTTTCTTTGCATTTCTTTTTATTTTGTGTATTTTTGTATTTTTAGGGTTCCTTTGTACTCATACATTTGTATCCGAGAACTAGCACTGTCATGCTAAACATTTCTGCACATCTGTTCTTTTTCGCTCTACTTGTCTGACAGCTGCAGGACAACACCGTCGTGGTGGCAGATTTCGGTT
The DNA here is from genome assembly GCF_001515625.1 of Sinocyclocheilus rhinocerous. NCBI lineage: Eukaryota > Metazoa > Chordata > Actinopteri > Cypriniformes > Cyprinidae > Sinocyclocheilus > Sinocyclocheilus rhinocerous. The sequence continues at coordinate 252,182 of NW_015633174.1, read as the reverse complement.
TATCTCGTCTAATCATGGAGGATAAGGTCAAGCAGCCACCCCCCGACAAACCAACCAATAAGAAAAGACTGTTTAGACGGATTGACCGTAAGAAACGCTACACGGTGGTGGGGAACCCATACTGGATGGCCCCAGAAATGCTTAATGGTGAGAAGAGAGTATTACACCGAAGATAGTGCTTTAGTAAAGGTCTTTCCACACAGAGTGCGGTGCGAAAAAGCGAGGCGAATCGCCGACGAAAGGTGCTTTCACACTGAACGCGAAACAATTGTTTGCCTTCTGCTAATTCATGCCTGCACGCTAGGTGGTGCCGACCAACAATGCATTTTTCCTCAGATATGTATCTCGTAAATGGATTTAACATCGTCCGCTGCTCAATATACAGCATTAAATTAAGATAAACAAACTTTGGTTCTACACCAGAAACACAAACTATCTATAATGCTTACAAGAATAGGCTACATCCTAAAATATAATTAGAAGTACAATTAGCATCAAGCTACACTTGAAAATTTATGTAATTATTAATGTATTTGCTTACCCACTTTAAACCCCTTAACTGTCACCGTCCCACCGGTGGGACGCTTGGCGCTCTTTTTTGTTGTTGTCTTTTTTCTCTATCAAATCTTTTAGTAATCATCATACATTATATATAATTTGAAAGGTTAGAAGCCCTAGACTCATTCTGTGAAAACCATTTTGAAATCGGGCATTGCGTTACCATGGAAATTGTACTTTAAAATCTTTTGGCGGTCTCCTCCCCCTTAGTGGGCAGTGTCAAGTGTCATATTACAAAATGCATTACGGTCTTTTAGAATCAAATCTTTTTATAATCTTGACAAAAAACATATAATTGGAATTAGTAATATTGACAGAGAAATGCATTTTAAAAATTCTATGGAATTTGGATGGCAAACCCGGTGGCTGTTTGTAGTATAACGCCCTAAATAAAACCTCACAGGAACCTCAGTTTTTTTTCATATCAACTTCAAATTTGGAATATAACTTATTTAGACACAAGGCTTTAATTTTATACCAATTTTAGAGTAAAACCTGTTATGTAAAATATTTATTATATATAAAATAAAATAAGTATAGTGCATTTTCTTTACAGTAAATTTAAACTTCTATAACTTTTTGATACTTGAATTTTTTTTGAAAAAATTCCACTTTTGCAATAATTGAGACCAGCCTTAGGTCTGTATTCCAAAGTGTTCATAAATTACAACAATTTAAGTTTGGATAGTGCACTTTCATGCCTATTTTAAAAAATGGGGGGGGTGACAGTTAAGGGGTTAAACCATAATCGAGTGCTTGTAATAACTTCCGATTGTGATCTATAGTTGATTTTGATTAATAAGCAGACACATGCACTCTTTGTATGTTTAATAACGCTACACTTCTAATATTTGTCATAAACATCCTTTATTGCTATAAAAATACCATGAGCTGCATACAAAACACATACAGAAAATATATAGTCAAAATCATGTCTATTTGCTTTCATATTTCATGTGTAGAAAAAGAGTTAACGTGCTCTGACTCATAACACTCGTGCACGTGGAAGAAAACGAACGGTGCTCTACTGTGATTACATAATTCAGTGGACAATTAATAGAAATGTTATTCCGTATAAAGAACATTTGAGAATAAATCTGTTCTCAAATACCAACGATAACAAGAACTCAGCATCCACTATCAACTTCACTATACTCTTTTTCGATGTTTGTTTACACTGGATTTCGAAATGGCGCCACCACTCTCACCCTTTTGTGCAACAGCAACTGCTCCGGTCACATGATTTAATGCTCAAATCTTATTGGACGGCCTGTGATTTCGCTTTGCGAAACTGAAAAGATCCGTCGGACTGGTTCGGAAAAAAAAATTCGCATTTTCGGTGCGCGAATGTTCGCGGTCTATGTAGAAGCATCCATAGAAATCTATTGTTTTATTCCAGCGCGTCGTCACGTCTGATATTCGTTTTGCTTTTTCGCGTTCCGTGTGGAAAGGCCTTAAGACTTAAGTTCAGATTTTGCCACCATGCTCACATAATGAATTGTGTGAATGTTGCCAGTGGTGGTCTGTTAAAGATCATTTAGGTAAAAAAAAGCTTTTCACATTACACTTGAGTCCAACATCTTTTTTTTTTTTTGTTAAATCCAGATTCCAAGCTCAGGTTTAGCCCTGGGTTACACAAATGCTTACTTTTAAAATTGGGTTAGTAGTGCCACTTTTAACCCTGAATTGTGGTGCCAAAGATAAAGTAATGCCAATGCAGTCATGAAATGTCATGCATTAAGTTGGTTAAAAGCAAATAACTTAAACAATGCTTGCTTCTTTAAATATTAATGGCAATCTGCTAATCACAGAAACATTCACATGCTGCGTCCGAATGATTTAAAAATGTCGAACGGTGAAGGCAAATGCCTTAACTAGAATGGTGTACTTCCTCTCTGTTAATTTGATCTTACAGTTTAATTGTATATAAATAAATCGCCTTTACAGCTTTCTGAGAATATTGTGCTCAAGTTGTTTTTGTGTGTGTATGGTCCTTCAGGTAATTGGCACAGTCTGCTATAAACAGGTGTTTCTGAGTTGTTCTGTAGGCTTGTTTTTCTTGACGGATCTCTTTCATCTGTGTGTGAACAGGTAAACGCTATGATGAGAAGGTGGATAATTTCTCCTTTGGCATTGTGCTTTGTGAGGTAAGAGTCTTTTGTTGTGGTAAACGTCTCTGACTCTTTATGAGGACAGCATGTGCTCCTAGAACTGTCATTTATGTAAGTTAAGTTGAGCTTTACTGGTTTGTGTCAAAACTGCTACATTTTAGTCTCAGTCGTGTAAGAGGACACTTCATGTTTATTTCACTCTCATTTGTCCTTATTCATTTTTAACTCTTCTTTTGGTGTAGATTATCGGTCAGGTTTATGCAGATCCCGAGTGTCTCCCGAGGACGCTGGACTTTGGGCTCAATGTGAGAAAATTCATTGAGAAATTTCTTCCTGAACACTGTCCTCCAGCTTTCTTTGCATTGGCTGTGGCTTGTTGTGATCTCATCCCTGACAACCGGTAAGTGCCACTGTTTTGTCATGAACGTTCAGCGGTAATATTGAAGGCGAGTTTAAAATAAAAACGATAGGTTATTCCCCAGTAAGACAGATGTGAAATGATCATTTCCTTTGGGTGGTGTGGCATTATGATTAATGATCCACGCTTGTGAAAGTTGCAGGTTTAAACCCTGAACTGGGATTTTCAGATTTTCGTGAAGAATACTTTTATTCATTAAATCGATTAAAAGTGACATTTTGTTTTGTGAATGTATTGTTCAAATTAATGCTGTTCTTTTGAACTTTCTATTTAGCAAGGAATCCTGAAAATAAAGTAGCATGGCTCCTTTAGCAGCATCATATGACCCCTTTAAGCAGCACAACTGTTTTCAACTGATAATAAGAAATGTTTCTTGAGCACCAAATCACCATATTAAAATGATTTCTGAAGGATCATGTGACACTGAAGACTGCATTAAGGGCTGCTGAATATTCAGCAGGAATAATAAACGATTTAAAATGAACAGTTATTTTGAATTGTAACGGTATTTCATAATATTAGAGCTTTGAATTTTTTATCAATTAAATGCTGCCTTTGTGAGCATAAAAGACTTCTTTTAAAAACCATACCGAGCCCAAACTTTTGAACAGTAGTGTATCTAGATATCACATGTATAATGGTGATTAACATTAATAGACGGAAATACTTTGTGTTCTTACCTCTTTCCTCTTCCTGTCTTCTTCAGGCCTGCTTTTCAGAAGTTGGAGGACTGTTTTGAGGCATTAGCTCTGAATCAGGAGTTGAATATCCCTCTGCCTGCAGAACTGGATGATCTTCAGCAGACGTTTTTAAGGACTTATGGACCCAGTGAAATTGCTTCTGAAAACCAGGAAAACAACATAGACTAATCCAACAGCAGCACATGCTGAGGTGTGGGCTGGATTTTGATGAGTTTACAGAACTGAATCGGAGCATTTACCTTGGGTTTGCATACTGGGAACATGCTGATGCTGGTGTTCTTCGGAGAGGTCTGTCATGACGCTCAGAACTTTGAGGGCATTCTAGAACTGCAAAAGAGTTCTGTTAAAGGAACAGGTACATTTCAGTGACCTTGAGCTTCTTTGTGACATTTTTTTCCCCTTCTGTCTACTGTGGATGGTTTAGTTTTGATTTAACCATGTAGCACAAACCTTTAAGAGTGCTTACCACTAGTTGAGTTCTAGATCTCTCTAATGAAGTTTCAAATGTCAGATTTTTTCATAGTGTAGCATCCATTAAATTGATCAATTTTCAGTCACAACAATTATAAAAGTGTGTTTGTCATTAAACCTGTCAAGAACATGTCTGGGTCATATTTTACCCCACACTATAAAGTAGTGAGGCATTTGAGGCCATTAGGATTAGATTTTAAGACAATTATGCACACCCCCCCTCCCACATTCTGAGCAATGATATTATTTAAAGTTGTATTGTTTATGCCAATTTAAATAATAAATACATAATTGAGAATATTGGGAATTGCAAAAAAAAAGATTTAGGAGGAAATGTGCTTAATTGTCCTAGAAATGTAAACGTTAAAATTGGTTTTAATGTGACCAGGACATGTTTTCAGGTGATTAACCTGTTTATTTCAAAGTATAAAAATATGGAAGGTTCTATTGAGTCACAAAATTGAACTCTAGGAATGTAAAGCAAACATTGTTGAAGCACACTGCCCCCTGCAGGCCGTTGTGCTTAAGTGCACTCAATCCCTTGACTGTTTCTGTGTCACTAGCACTTGAGTCCTGACCTCTGTAACTCTAGAATCTAAAGACGAGAGAGAGAGAGGGAAAACACTTATGAAAGGAAAATAATACGTTTCTGAGTTCAGATTTGGTTTCTTGGAAATGCGTTTTACATTGTAGTTCATTCCTGGTACATCAGCTATTTGAAAACTGGAGTAGTTTATTCCGCTGTCATGGACTCGCCTTGTAAATATACCATGACGGGGCAAGGATCATTTTTCTCTGTATCTAAACAGCTCTGGAGTTGTATTCTCCAAGTAAAATGATAAGTGAGATCGTAATGCTGGATCTTGACCGGCCGTTTCTAGCTCAGTACTGAAACAGGCTGTAATCAAAATGTCTGCAACGCAGAATTTAACGAGTGACGTTTTGTGAAGGCGTTTGAAAATGAATGTCATCCTTCCTTTGATCACTAATGTTTAACTGGATATATTGTTCATGTTTGTATAGATTTGTTGTCATATGTTGGGCTAATGTGGATGAGTAGTTTTCATGTTTGTAGAATGTAAAAAGCTGTTTTTCTAGTCTTATCTGTTAAAGGTACTGACATGTATAAAATTATAACCTCTACTTGTACGCCACAGGATTTCTTACACTAATGTTTCATGAATAAAGATGAGTACGTATTGGCTATCTTCATTTTCCTCTCTTTTTCACTCACAATTTGATATTTTTTGTAAGTGTTAATAACCAGCCACATGGAGGCGCTGTTGTGTACAGAATAAGATGCTGACAGTAGTTCTGCTCTGAACAGCATTCAACTGTTACTATTTCTGCACAAAACAGTAAGTCTTATAGAAGACCTACTAGATTTGCTGAAATATTCCAAAACTATATCCCACAATGCCGTGTGGTCGACTTGACCTATCATTTCCAGTTTGACAATGGCCAGGACGTTTTATGTGTGACATTTCACTGGATTAATAAGTTCAATATAACAGAGGCCACTTGTTAAGTCGTAACATACACATAACGAGTTCGTAGTGTAATATTTTCCAAACCTGCTCCTGGAGTATCCCCAGCACTGCACGCTTAGACTCCAAAATAGAATTTCAGATGGCATTTTAGGCACCTTAAAAAAGCTCGTTTCAAACCAAAATGGGCAACCGGTTATTTTACGAAGCCGTTAATAAAGGCTCCACGCGGTATTCACTTCAAACACCAATACATGACTTCAAAGACGTAATTTTGCCATTTATGATCTCGTGATTCTGAGTGGCGCGGAAGGTCCGGTTGCATAAAGCACCTTCGCAAAGACCCGCCCCCCTTAGTTACTGTTGCTACGTCCGACAAGCAATGGTGTCATGTTCTTACAGTGAAAAATACACTGCGAAGCAAGGACACTGACAACGCGCTGACAGACAAGACAGAGCAGGTTACTTTTGGTATGAAACAAGTCTCCGCTTTAAAATGTTGTAATTTTTATGAAATTTTAACAATAATTACTGTTTTGTTGGTCTTTAATGTATCGGGACAGAACGCTGCGCCTGAGTTCAAGCAGCTTGTGAACCGATCATCTCTTCGTGTTTACTAGTTATAGCACGAAATAAACATGAATGAACAAATTTTGTTTCAAAAGCAGAAACATGTAAATAAATACAAAATTTTTCAAGTTCAAGTCCACCGTCGTTAATCTTCTCCCGTCTGGTTTGTTTGTTGGCCAGAGTGGCAGATTCCTTATGATAGGTCAGATCGCCTGTCAATCAAACTCCCAGCAAAGGATCAGTCCAAACAGTTTAAATTCAACTTGGAACATTTATTTATTAAAAATTTGTCAAAAATTACAGTTGAGACTTAACGGTTAAGTTTAAAACTTTAAAGACTCTTTAAAAAAAAAAAAAAAAAACATTGCGGTTTCCAGACTTCATTAAGTACCTTAACCATTTGAAACATTTATAGAGTATAAAGTAGGTTTATATATATATATATATATATATATGGTTTATAAAGTAGGCTACCAGATCGGCGTATTATAATTATTACTTAAGGATCAAGACTGGAGTAATGGCTGCTGAAGAGTCAGCTTTGTCATCCAAGTAAAATTAAATTTGAAAATATATACTAAAATAGAAGCAGTTATTTTAAATTGTAATATTTGTAACTAATTTTTGACCAAATGAATGTAGCCTTGGTGAGCATATATTCTTTCAAAACTAAAAATCATAGTGACTCCAAAAACAAATAGGCAGTGGTCAGCGTTTACTACACTGTACGCAAGTCTTCCATCTGAACTTTTTTTGCCCCTTTACTCTCATACTGTGCAGGAAAGTAAACATAGCTACTAAGTGATATATGGAGGAAAATACTGCTAAAACATGTCAAAAAAGGACAACGATATAATTTTCAACTGATTTTAGTAATGGCTGCTGAAGAGTCAGCTTTGTCATCCAAGTAAAATTAAATTTGAAAATATATACTAAAATAGAAGCAGTTATTTTAAATTGTAATATTTGTAACTAATTTTTGACCAAATGAATGTAGCCTTGGTGAGCATATATTCTTTCAAAACTAAAAATCATAGTGACTCCAAATTATTTTGATGAGTATTATGTACTTATATACTACCAAAAACAAATAGGCAGTGGTCAGCGTTTACTACACTTTAAGCAAGTCTTCCATCTGAACTTTTTTTGCCCCTTTACTCTCATACCGTGCAGGAAAGTAAACATAGCTACTAAGTGATATATGGAGGAAAATACTGCAAAAACATGTCAAAAAAGGACAACGATATAATTTTCTTCAAACTGATTTTATTTCATAGCAGTAAAAAACTGCTAAAAATAAAAACAAGATCTTCCAGAACCTTAAGCAGTTGTACAATCAACCCTGGGAAAACAAATGCATACATCAAAAAAATCCCATCTCTGTAAAATGAAACCATAGTACATTATTTTAATACGTCATCTTGAAGACTCTCAGTTTCAGGTTCATGCTTCAAACTATGTCCTATTTCAGACCATCTGTATGGTCAGGAACAAATGAACACTGATATAGAAAATGTAACCAGAGACCCACTCTGACTGGTTTGCTGAAGTCATGACAGCGCTCACTTGCTCTTTATCAGATTGTGGCCACAGGAGCAACAATACATTCAAATGTAATTTACTAAGGCAAGATCTCTGGAAAGCTTTCCTCTTCATTTAGTCAAAACCTTCACCTAGCTTAGCTCTAGCATCCCAGGCCACATGATCTGCCTAATGAATATGGATTTCTGGGAAAGAGCTATCAAAGGCAATTAACTCAATTAGCTCTAGTTGCTAACCAAAGCTCCCTACAGAATAAACAGCCCAGCTGTAAAGCAACAGATTCAGATACACATGTACAATTTCAGTCTCAACTCTCCACCACAACTGCATTAGGAACAAAAACAACAGAAAAGGCAGGAAAGAAGATAAGAATGGATTGTCTTCTCTTTCAAAACCCCAGAACATCTGGTGATCTGATCCATCGACACTTCATAAGAGGACACGGAGCAGTTAACTGGACTGTCGCCGACCGTCTCATTGGAGTTTAACAAGCAGGGAAAGTTCATGCCCTGTGATGATGTTCACAAAACGTACTTGCAATTTTTCTCCACGTGAATCCCTGACATGCATATTTATACAAACCCACCATTTCACCTTTTCCAGTGTATCCCCACATGTCCTACTTTCCCCAACAACTTTGTTAAGGAAATAAGGACACCGTCTGGGACAAAAAAAAAAGCTTTCCACTGCTCTCTCAAGGCATATGCCCTACCTTTACTGTGAAACCGTGCTGTAAAGGCAAGGTAAAGAGAAAAGAGACGACAGGCAGAGGGAAGGTGGACATGGGGTTTGGTCCTCTGAGATTCTGCAATACTGCATAGACATGTCTTAACAAGACGCCTTTACAGGCGTTCATCCTGTTCCTCCATCAGGCTCCGGGGGTCCCTGCTGTCCCCATGAGGGGGTCGGCCCCCTCGACGGGCTCCTGAGTGGGGGTCTGGTTGTTGGGTTCAGCCGTGATGACGATGGTGTTCTCGTCCACCAGCTCGCAGGTGGGGTTGGCAAAGGCTGAGAGAGGAAGAGTGATGCGATGCATCTCACGCTCGTAAACCCGCTGCTCGTGCTGTTTCTTGAGGTCACGACCCCTACGGGACAAAACACAAAACCATTTCACTTCAACCACTGCCAGGTTTAGTCATGTTTTTGTCACTCATCAACTGAATGAATAATAGAATGGGGTATAAAAGTGAGACACCACAAGTGAAATTTTTATATTGCGTATTTTTTTCAACGTTCTAAATTGTAAATCTTTTTTTTTTTTTTACATTTAAGATATTTTTTCATTACAAATTCTTCAGCATTACAAATTTGAGTGTAAAGTTTCATAAAACATTGTGCTGTTCAAATGTTTCTTCTTAGAGCCATAAATAACATAAGGAAGTTTATCATGTTTGTCTGGATATAGTGATTTTCGTAAATTAATATTCGCATATTTTCAAAATGTATACTGTATCACATGACTTTAGTAACTTAATATTTTGAATTGGATGAAGAAAAAAAGTGACTTGGTACTAGACAGTCTTTTGACCATTGAAATAATTAAAATCATATTTAATTAAAAGCTTGATTAAAAGTGTAATGGTTCTTAAGTTTGGTTTAAATTTTGTGACCTGAAAAACAAAAAGTGAACTGTTATACTGTAATTTTATGCATTCACACATCAAATCCTTTGTGCCTGACCCCTGTGGAAATGATGGTGAATGGAAATTATGTGTCATATGTTATGTCGTCATGATCTTTGATTAAAGATGATAGTACTTTAACCGTTAAGACCCTGTTTGTTAAACTGCTCCAAAGAGAGTTTTCCAAATGCATACTTTCGGTCTCGGAAACACCGACTCGAAGAACCACTCTGAATTACATAATCAAAAAGAACGACTTATTCAACAGTGTTTCCACTTTATTTCCTCTGAATATTATTTCCATTTCCAATATATCCATTCAAGCTAGACTGTAATATTTAACAGTGACACACTACAGACAGAAGGAGTGATTTGTCTCCAGTATTGTCTATTTTTAGACAAATGCTCTAGTGGAGAGGACCAGCTCTAATTCGTCACTCGCTGCCAAGGAAGAAACTGATCTCAATCACTATCCTTTACCGTTTCATGAAAATGGCAGTTGAATGTTGGAGAAATCTCATATTACTAAACAAACCCCGTCTTATCCTTCCTTTCACTCCATCTCTAGCCATTCAGACTGTGCATGGCAGACTTGCGGTGTGTTATGCAATCCTCCTACACTTACCCAGCACTTGTCCTAGTTTTATAGGTTAACACTCCTCTCAGCCCAACATCCTGCCCCTGCTTATTAATACTGAGCCAATTAATCGCTAGATAAACGATGACATACACACATTATCAGCTGACGCACGAGTACATGCTGCCCAAGGCTACTGAGTGCCCTGCCAAACGCTTTACAAGATAGAGATGAGATATTATATCCCCAATTATGATTTTTACTGTCATCTATTATCACATAAAACATCACCAGAAATACATTAAAAAAAAAATGTTAAAAAGGAAATTATAAAAATGAAACCTATTTTTGAACCAACAAGAATGAATTTGAATGACAATTAAACAGTTTTACTACTTTTCAGTGTAGCATTTGTTACAGTGCCTTTAATATATATATTTTAAAAAAACACACATTGTACTACTGTATTTATTTCTTCTGAAAAGGTATAATAGAGAATAATGGAAATTACAGAAAATAAATATCACATGGAATTTTTCCTTCTTTTGATTTTAGGGTGAAATGTAAGATTGAAACCTTCAATTTGAAGGCTTGTTTCTACACCAGCATTTGCTGCACATTTAGTTCGGGTTTGCATACACTGTGATTAGAAATGTACAAAACAATTGATATCTCTATTGATATCAGCTTTCAGAGTCCTTCTGTTCCTCCCCAAACTCAACACCCACTTCTAAATGTCAAAACAACCTCCTAAATATAGACAGTCAAGATGCCTCCAATATCTGCACCCACTCACCATCTCATGTGTCTAATGGCATTAAAATGACAGTGTTACATGAACCTGCTATGTGTTTCCAGCTAATGCCCGCCCTTGTGAGATATGACACTTTATTCCCTTGAAAGCATGTAGCAAACCCAATGACATCCTTTTAAGTCAGCACCTCTGAGTGACTCGGAGTCGATCAAAACCAGCATCTCACTATGAACTGTAGTACTGGCCACACATTTTACCTCAAGTCTCCTAATTCTGAAGAACTGAAGAGCCTTTTTTGCCTGGATTTTGTCTGTTGTGCTTTTCTATTGACATCAGCTGTCTATTCTCCATTCTTAAGTGCACACAGTAATGGAACATTGTGTTGCAGGTTGTACTGACCGTTTGTAGAAGTATCCCATTGTGATGCCACCTCCAAGTAGGATGATAATGGCCATCATGAAGACGGCCAGAACATAACCTGCCAAGGTAGCAAAGACAACCAATATTCCCATGAACTTCTCGGTTCTTGGATGTAGTTTGATGTTTTAGACAACTCAACACTTACCGAGAGTCCCAAGGTCTTTCTTCTTCTTGGGTCCACTCCTGACCTGCTGTTGGACTCCCTTCACGGGCTGCACCGCCGCACCCTCCACCTGCGAGGGGAAGGAGTCAGCGTTTTCGAAGGTCTCCACCATCCTTGGGGTGAGTCCCTGAGTGGGGACCGACTCTTCTGGAGCCGTGGCTTCTGTGGAGTTTTGGTCTGTGGGGTGACAGGATGAACAGGATATGAGTGTTTTTCTGTTTTTTTCTCAATCTGTGCGCTAATGTAAATCAGCTGTGCACTCCCTTCAATTAACAAAACATTTATACTAAGCAGTTTTGCTGTGGTCTGTGGGAGTGAGTGCTCTGAACGGACAATTGTTTTCTTACGGTTGTTGATTGGATGGAGGCAGATCAGAATGTGAGCTTGAAGTTGATTGTAAGAAAGGGGTGATATGTAAGTGGATTAAATGAATGGAAAAGTAAGGCATACATCACCAGAGACGTCTATGCGAAGTTTGAATTTTGATTAAAACTTTTTTTTTTACATTTGCATGGATGAATCATTCAAATAACTAACATGCATTTAGAAAATTTATGGGGTGAATCTTCAACTCATGCTGACTTCAAACAGCTAAAAAAAAACAAAAAAAAACAGAGATTTTGGTCCGAAAACATGCTCCACCCAAGTATGTGAACACAAACAGACATTAGAACTGCTCATTACATTCTGAAATGAGTCAGAACGCAATTCAAAAGCCCAGAAATAATAGTGTGCTGTTATGCTTTTCCAAACAAAGATTTAGCCTTTACTAGACACACTAGGCGAATACTACGACACTTTGTTTGTTTTTTTTCTTTTTGAAACACGTAATGAGATAATGAGTTTGGCTATTTTTATTTAAATAGGACATTAGGTGGACCTGATATATTTCAGAGGCCCATAGGAAGAATTCCCAGCTGAGAACATTAACTTCTCTTGCTGTGGTCCAACCCTCTAGAATTTTTCCACCAGCCTCTACTCTGAAAAAGCTGTTTACACACTCCAGCAGAGTTAAAGAACATTAGTTCGCAGCTCAGCTAGCCAATCAGAAGCTGTCGCCGTGGTGTGCATCTTCCTCATGGCCAATCGTAATCCCAGAGGGCGGGGTCTACACCTTCTCTTGAACAGCTACAGAACAAGTTTCCTTGTTTGTTCCTTTGTCTGTCCCAACTGAGGAAAGCTCAAGGCTGATGAGTCTAGTCTCGTGTTGTTGTTCAACTTTATCTGTCCTTGCAGCATGTTGAGTCAAAAGATAATTCTGAGGAAACCGCATCAGTGTGGATTAAAACTGACCAACTGGCCTAGTAGATTTTTTTATTTTTTTCAAAGTAGGATACATTCTGCTCTATTGTATTTTTGTTGTTGTTAATAAACCAAATAAATGTAAATAAAAATGATTAATAGCAAAAGTAACCTTTGGTTCAGTTCCAGTTTTTAAGAGTAGGCTCTGGGGAAAGTGAAATATTTGGTGCCGACTTTGTTCACTCCCTAGAGGATGTTTTCTTAAAGCTATTTGCTTTTTCCCACAAAAAGTAGATTGCACATTGCACATTTCTGCTTTGCGTAAATATTTTTAAATTAGCTTCCTCCAGGTTCTTGGAAGAAACAGTGTGCAGCTAAAAGTATGAGATGGTGGAAACAGAGTAACACGTTAGTAAGACCCAGTTGTGAAATGCCTGAGAAAGACACGAGTTAAATAAATCACTTTCATATATCAAAATCACATTTCATGCTGGAGTGTTCATCTCTTTTCTTCCCCCAAAAGTGCTCTGTGATATTTATTTTATTACAAAGGTTTAATGTCAAGAATTTAGAAAATGAACATTTACATGCATACGAGCTACCGTGATTTAAAAAAATATATATTTTAAGTAAGAGTGAACATGGCTACCTTGGCATGTCCTAATATCACAGGCTTCTTTTCTGGTTGCTCCATCGGACACGGAGACATAGCACCAGGGCTTCTCTGAACCATCTGGGTTGCGGCAGAAATTGTGATCTCCAACATCTGGCAAGAAGAAATCAAAATGATGAACCTTTAAAATTTGATTTAATGGATACTTAAAGGGGTCATATGATGCTGCTAAAAATAACATTATTTTGTGTATTTGGTGTAATGAAATGTGTTTATGCGGTTTAAAGTAAAAAAAAAAAACATTATTTTCCACATACTGTACATTATTGTTTCTCCTCTATGCCCCGCCTTTTTGAAACGCGTCGATTTTTACAAAGCTCATCGGTCTGAAAAGCGAGGTGTGCTCTGATTGGCCAGCTATCCAGTGCGTTGTGATTGGCCGAATACCTCAAGCGTGAGACAGAAATGTCACGCCCCTTACCATACCGTTGATGCCCTGTCCGGCCGGAGTGACGAGACAAAAACATACTCTTAACTTTTATAAAGAATATCTCTTTGGATTTGAGACTTTAGTATTTGCAACTTTACAGATCTTCTTTATGCACCAAGAGCTTGTAACACTCCAAAGAGAAAGGAAAACTTGAAATCGCATCATATGACCCCTTTAATATTTTCGAACTAATAATTTTTTTGTTTGTTTGTGTGAGCATGTGTTTATGAGTTGTAGTGAGTGTGTCCCACATGCACATCCCCAGAAATGTCCTCGTCTGGATTATGGAAGAGTGATTGCTCAGCTTTATGAGTTGGGCTCATGATATCATCTGGGCAGCAAGCCCATGTCATGCATAACCATAATTTACAAAATCTATAATCAGCAACATTGACAGTTTGCAAACTGCACTCTCTAATTAATGGATACAGTCTGTAAATATGCTTGATTGTATGTATCCTAGCTTAATTTCCTCAAATATGATTACATTGTTTTGGGGTGTTGTTTTGAAAGAGCTTGATTTCAAATTTGATAATAAATATGTACAAAAACATCACGAAAAGTAGAACCAGTAAAAATCGATGAGTTTCAGAAAGGCGGGGCATAGAGGAGAAACAATAATGTACAGTATGTGGAAAATAATGTGTTTTTTGAACCTTAAACCACATAAATACATTTCATTACACCAAATAAATTCATTACAACAAAATAATGTTCTATTTAGCAGCATCATATGACCCCTTTAAGCGCCCGCGGCAATATTTCAATTATTAAACAGTGCGACAAAATGTTGTAAAACACTTAAAGTGCCTTAATATATTTAAAACAGTAATATTAAAAGATCAAATTCAGTAATCACCATATTAATGATGCACAGTTTACATAGGCAAGCAGATGTGGTTTTCTATGGGAAACCATTTAATGTGAAACTTTGCACATTGTGTTTATATTCTGGGTTCATCTGCTTGCCTGTACAAAATATACATAATCAGTAAGGTGTTGAATTTCGCCTTTTAATATCTGCGTTTTACTACTTAATGCAATCTGCGTAAAAATAACTGGCGGTCAGTGGAGCAAAGCTTCGTTTTGCCCTCCGGGTGGGCGTTCCTGTGAAGACTGACTTTTATTCAGTTTTTAAGGTTTTAAGTTGTCGGTTGCTAGTTGAGTTAACTTAACAAGTTGAGTGCGATAGGTTGCCTTATTTTTTTTTAGTTAGGGCAACTTTTTTTTTTTTTTTTACAGTGTAACTATAACAGAGAAAGTATATTTTACATCAAATAATTTTGAAATGGTTCACTAATCAGATTATCATATAACCTACCTTTACAATGAAAAATGCTAACAAAGATGATCCTTGGTGCTAGCTGGCCACGTAATGTGACATTAAACAGTTCTCATTACTGCTAGCTGTCTTGGTATAATAAAACGAACAGAAATAGTCAAAAATTTACCTTACAGGAAGAAATCCACGCGCGAGTAGTAAAAAATTATGGGCGTGTTGTTCAGCGTGACAAAAATGACGCAATATCGATGTGCGCATGCGCTGTAAGCCCTGCTAGGACAATAAGACTGGTAGGATAAAATGTCAGGACACCGGAATGTTCAAGCAGACGAGCGATTGTTTTTATTTGAATAATACCATTAATATTAATATTAATAATAATAATAGTCACTATTAATATAAAATATTTTGATAAACACACACATACATAAATGTTTTAATTTGACATAAATGTATCCAGTGTTGGGAAGTAACTATAACTAGTTACATGTAACCGAATTACGTAATTTAATTACAAAATAAATTTGACATAAAGGTATCCGTGTTGGGGAGTTTCTAGTTACATGTAACCGAATTACGTAATTTAATTACAAAATAAATGTAACTGTTACAACTAGCCTACTGAGAATCACTGAACAGTTAGCTACTTATTAACATGTTAACGATTACAAAGGCGGTTACATAGGCCTATGAATATTTTCACACACATACAGATATGATTGATTTCTTTCCCAAACTGCATTGACATGCTTTAAAATATGAGACACCAATGTTTCAGAAGTTTAGGACACAGAAGAGGACATAAGCTTTTTCGAGAACTGTTTTATTTCCTTTTTGGGTTTATGTATATGCTTTATTTTTTAAGATGCTAGCCTAACTGTTTTTCCCCAAGGCATCGTTAGACTCCAGTGTTTCCTGTCATAGCTATACAAAGATTTGATTTCAAAACCAGTATCATATCTATTAAACGGTTTCTTGTAATGATTTTAAATCTGTATTTATCTCAGAATGATCTCAAAGTAAAAAGAGGTGCTAAAGTCTGATGTTACGGTGGCTGTGCTTTAAAATTAAATTATTCTAATCTTAATTTCAAGTTAAGAAAGATTTTGAAAGTCTGACAGTAATCAGTGTTGATGTCTGCTTTAAATGTTTCAAAATGATTAACAGTTGAAAACATAATTATTTTAGAAATTTAGAAAAGTATTTAAAAAGTAATCAAATTTAATCAGTTAAGTTACTTTAATAAATTAATTGAAATAGTTACACTACTTATTACATTTTATAGGGTAACTTGTAATCTGTAACCTATTACATTTCCAAAGTAACCTTCCCAACACTAGTATCAAGAATATTATTACTGTCTATCTATCCATCCATCCATC
>NW_015633174.1:227765-235111 GCF_001515625.1 Sinocyclocheilus rhinocerous | reverse complement strand
ATTATCTGTTTTGATTTTGTTTTCAGATGACACAACCTGGCCTCTTTATGAGACACAATTCCTTGGTTTAGCGAATTACAATTTAAAGAAAATTCATATTATTAGCATATTTTCTGATGAAAGCTATGTGACTGAATGAGCTTCCATGCAACATGGGTTTGCAAAGGGAATGAAACGGGCCAAACCCTGCACACAAATTCATCATCACAGCACTATCAATTCACTCCCGTCATCCATTCTTGTTCAGCAAATCTGACAGAGCAGAACTTCATTAGGAGATCAAAGAACAATGAGCGCCTCTATTATTGACAAGGAAACAGAGGGTCCCCTGAGGAGACACTATTAAAAGGAGGAAAACGCGGGGTTGATTAGTGATGTGACACAATCGGTGTAAGCTGTTCAGCTCTGAAACAGCTGTCCTCTCTAGTTTGTTCATAGTCATGCTCTGTTTGTCGGTTTCTCAGTGGTGCATTCCGGACATCTCTATACTGACATTCCCCTTTGTTTTAAGTGCATTGGCTTTGTTAAGTACAGTGTATAACTATTGTAACTATCTGTTTTGCACAGTTCAGCACAGGAAGTGCAGTGTCACATTTTCTGCTTTAAAACTTCTGCTTAAAATGACAGGTCACCATTAATCCCTAGGTGCCATCTCTTGAATTTTATGACATTTTGGAAATTATGGTTTTCATGACATGTTGGAGCATGGAAGCAAGCAATCAGCTTTAATGAGACCAGATTACAACACACATGCATAGTCATAAACAATATAGTGAATACACATGATAAAAACATCCTATTTAATTCAAGATGGAACCAAGGAATTAATAGAGAAAGTTTGAATTAATAGAGAAACAGAAATAGCCTATTTGGAAGTTATGAGCTCTTGTTTTTTTTTTTTTTAATGGCAAATCAAGTAAAAAGACTAATTTTCTCCAAATGCTTTTCTCATAATAAATACTAAAACATTGCTTTAAATATGTCTAAAATTAATATAAAATGTTATATTTCATTTATCAAAGTAGTTTTTTTCTTCTTCAGATTTTATACATTTTGAAATTACACCCGGCCAAGAAATGTCCTCTAGACTCTAAAATAATCAATATGTCATTTGTAACAAAATTGCAGCATTCATAGAGGAGTGCGAATCATTTCAGCATCTGCTGTAAACTCGGACCATCTGCTCCACTGATGGCTACTGGGATACCCAGCTGTGTCCCTAACACAGTGTCCTCTGACGCGCAGGAGCGTTGCACAGCAACTGAGTACATATTCCAACCATGAATCATGAACTAGCCCTGTTCTGAGAGCAGAAAATGGACACTTAACCTGGGAGAACAGCCTCTAATGTGGCATAAAGCAGACACTATTCCCCTGCTGTTATCATAGGGCAACTCTACTGTTGCCGCAAAAGCCATTACATCACTGTTTGATGCATTTACCCCTGCAGTGGAAACCTGAGTAGAAGTGGCTTACGCAAAGACACAATGAGGATGAGAAAGGGGTACAGAGTGAGAAAGAAAAAGGATAAAATGATTAAAAAAAAACATACTGTATTGGGAATATAAGAAAGGATCAAGAGAATGAATCACAGGAAAAGAGTGAGTTAATTGTGGCTGCTGTGTGTGTATCAGAAGATGCTTCGAGGTTGGTGTGAGGCAGCTCAAACCGGTTTTGTGAAGTGTTATCACAGCGAACCATGAGCCACCACTCCACATAAAACCAATGAGCTTCTGAGGTCGCAGAGATTGGCTATTAAAACATCAATCAGCTAAAAAAAGCAGCACTTCATTTTCTAAAGGGAACAGAATACTGAATGTTTGTTACTGGTATCACAGATCAGGGTTAGCCAAAAAATTCAACAAATTATTCAGTCTTTATTTAATAAATGTATATAATGCATCAATATACAAGCATGAATCTCATTTGGTTCCAAAGAGAGATTTGGCTAAAAATATATGTACCATCCTCAGACGCTTGCTGAGTCTTTGTGACGCCTCAGTCTGTTTGTCCCCCGCCTGCAGTGCGCTCTATTTCAGAAATCACCACCCATTCAGAAACAATGGCATCTTTCAGCCGTTTCAGATTTAGATGTGCTACACTTACAGAGCTGGAAGTGGTGTTTGATTTTGGCTGGTGACGTAGATACGTTTTCTATTTCTCTCTCTTGTATTGCACAACAAAGGACTGGTATTCTTCCTTTCGAATAGTTTCCACTCAATATGGCGATGAACAGCAATAATGCAACCCTGATCTGTGACAGCCCTGGATTAATCTGTCCTTAGTGCATCAATGAAGACCTGAGGAAGGAAGAGTCCATTTAGGACAAACCGTCTATGAATCTCCTGAAGGTTTTTAGATGAACTCAAAGGGTCAAGTAGGGGTCGTATGGAATCACACTCCTTGAGCAGCTGGAGTAGTACAATCGCCCTAGTGAACAGGCCTGAAAGAGCGCCATGGAAACGAGGTTCTATTAGCAAACTCAGCCAATCAGGATTCAGGACATCACCTAGACAACAAATGAGAGATATAATGACATAATTGGCACATAAACATATAACAACAACAACTACATGCAAACTATAAACAAATATTACAGTTCATATTAATTATAATTATAAGGTTTTTGATTCAATTATAAAGGTACATCAGGAAGTTAATTAGTTATAATTAATGTGATAATAAAGAAAAACAGTCATTATGGAGATCTTATATACCTAATTGTAGCTGCATACAAATTGTGAGATTCTCTTTGACAATGGCTGCACTGTTTTGGGCCCAGCGCTCGAGGTTCTTGGCGAGAGTGGAGGATTTTGGGTAATGTTTAACCAGATTCAATAGGTGTGGCAACAGGCACTCTGAGATCACAGATGGCTCTGCAAACACATTTGCTTCATCTCGCTCATACAGACTGCGACATCTGACCGACATAAGAAAACAACAACCAACAATGTAAGAGACAGAAGAAAACAGGATGGTTGCATGTGTTTCTGTTCAGTTAAAATATAATAAAAGATATAAAGATTAAAGCCTATATAACATTTTTTAAATCTACACTACCATTCAAAAGTTTGGGGTTGGTAAGATTTTTTAAAGGGGTCATATGATGTTGCTAAAAAAGAACTAGTGTTTGCAACTTTACAGATCTTCTTTATGCACCAAGAGCTTGTAACACTCTAAAGAGAAAGGAAAAATTTTAATTGCATCATATGACCCCTTTAAATGTTGTTAAAAGAAGTCTCTTATGCTCACCAAGGCTGCATTTACTTGATTAAAAATACAGTAAAAACAACAATACTGTGAAATATTATTGAAATGTAAAATAACAGCTTTCTATTTTAAAATGTAATTTATTCCTGTAATGGCAACACTGAATTTTCAGTAGCCATTACTCCAGTCTCCAGTGTCATATGATCTTTAAGAAATCATTCTGATAATACAACACACATGTAAAATAATAATATAATTTAAAAAATGAAATAATTTAAGGTCACCTTACAGGCACTTTTGATTACATTAAATGCATTCATGCTGAGTAAACATTATAAATTTCTTTTTATGCCAACCCCAAAGTTTTGAAACTCTAAAACTGAATGTTATGTTAAAACAAAGTAAAACTATGATAATAGTAATAATAAAAAAAAACATCTAATGCTACATAGTGTTCAAATAATTTACTTTTTTTTTTTAAACATGCATAGCATTTCTATAATAATATGCACAAAAAACAAGTTAACGATTGGCTTGAATTATTGTCATTTCTGTATGTGGATTGACGTACTGCGTCTCTTCGGCCTCCTTCAGTACAGCATTCAGATCACAGTCAGGTAAGTGGCACACTAAGGCCTCCAAAGCACAACTTGCGTCCCAGAATTCCTCTAAGAGCAGGTCGAGCAGTGAGTGCAAAGCCCGGTTCACCTGCATGTAGAAGCATTTCTGTGGATCTTCCGGCCGTCGGACAGAACAGCAGAGCAGAGAGGCAAAGACAGCCGCCTTCGCTCTCACCTGTGGACTCTCATCCTGAAGCAGGTAGATACCCGTGCTGATCAAGCTTCAAAAAACAGAGGGATGGAAATGTAGTTATACATCAAATACTTCCTGCATAATAATCATCAAATAATAAACAGCAAGAGGAAGAAACAATTAATCTGCAAATCTAACCAGACAGAAATATACAACATCCTGACAGTGCACTAAGTATTTTGTTTCTAGTCCTTCCCTGTCTAGCTCACTGCCCAAACTAATTGAGTTATCCAGCACACCTCGTTATTATACCTGGTACTGAGCTCTTTGAGCGTGAGGCCTCCTGTCAGGCTCCTGGTCACTACGTGGACCCCGCACAGACACAGAGCCTGTGCACACGCTGCTCTGAGGGCCTCAGGAGCTTCAGGACATCTGTGCTTCTCTAATAACTTACACCAGCGCTGGAGCAAAGACAAGTCCACACTGAGAGAACAGACAGGCAAACAGAGTAAAGAGTTTGAGCACCGGTAAATCCATGAGCCATATCTCAAGACTTTCCGATTTCTCAGAAACATCAGTTAAGTTGACATAAAACAGCACACACAACTCATTTTAGTTACATAATGTGTTGTCTTTCTGAGTGGAACAAAAATATTATGCAAGAAAAAAAAAAAGAGAGAAATCTAGAACTGACTGAAGCAGGGCTCTGACTGTGGGGTCTACTCTCTTTCGAAAACACTGTCAGACTCGGCACCTACTTTTTTTTTTTTTTAAAGAAATTGATAGTTTTATTCAACAAGGATGCATTAAATCCTTCTATTCATCATAAAAACATATTGAAAAATATAGAAATACAGTAAAACATGCATCGGAGTTTTCACAGAAAATATTAAATACAACCAAATATAAAGAACATGAAGAATATCTAATAACGTCAAGCTAAACACATTAAGATTTGGCTGCATGACAGGTGAGTTTACCTGTGACAAAGGAGCAGGCTGACTGTACACAGAGCCGTGGAGATCAGCACAGGCCCTCCTCTATCTGACTCCAGATCAGTAAACAGAACCTCCACACACTCCTGCAGCCATGTCTCCTCGAACCCTGAAGGACAGGGACGGGGCAGAGCAAGACTGTCTTCCTCAGGGGTCATAACCTCAACTAATGCGGTCAAGAATGCTCCTCTGTACTCCAGGTTCTGGTCCAACAGTGCCTTCTTCAGGTTGGCCTGCAGGGGATAGACACTGTTATTCGAATAGACCCTTTCCAGACATTCCCCCCAAAAAAAAAAAAACACTCACCCATCTATCATTCTTGCAATCATGATCTTTTAGTTCTTATGAGAAGGGAATTAAAAGCATTATAAGATTGTGGTATATTTAATTTCTCATGACATGTAGAGCAGTTTGGTGTTTCACTGACCTCACATGAGGGCTGGGCGGAAATCCTGGCCGAGTACAAGCCCAGTGTGTTATTAAAGATTACTGAATACAATGACTAACACGCCCCCCCAGGCCCTCACACGCCAACACGAAGATCTACAGGCTGATTTCAGGGCAGTGTATAAAAGGGATCTTGATTGTTTTAATTTCCTTCAGTTGTATTTGGTTGACATTTGCGAACGGCTCAAATTACCAGCCTATGATATTTGTGAAAAGTGAAGTAGTTCTAGAAACAAACACTTGCAATTTTAAAATGTTAAATCAAGACAATTGTAAAAAAGAACATTAAAATAAATGCATGTTTTCATGCCTGAGCAGCACAGAATGAGTAAAGTGGCATTAACAGAAGCGTTCGTAAACAACCAGATGGAGCACCGATTAACAAAATGTCTCAAGATGCATTTTTTTAAATTTGATACATTTTAATTTGATACATTTTAAACAGCGCACCGCTTATTGGCAGCAAGCCATGATGGAGCGGCCAAAGATGTCCATCTACCTCACTTTATGTACAAATAAGCTAGATGGATGTTTTTGGCCACTGGACCTCAGCGGCTCAAACACAAATGGTTTGCTGTATAAAAAAATAAAAAATAAATCTTATAGCCCTCAAACCTTTAAATGGTACAGTGAATGCAACTTATTTAAACATAAAAAGCTGTTTAGTTTATCTCAGTATAATTATTGCATCTTTGCATTAAAGTGTCATAATGCAATAACGGCAACAAAATCAACTGACCATATACAGAGGCAAAAGTGAAGTGCTATAGTAATACTCACCTGCAGCGCTCTCTCCATAACCCGCTGTAGGACAGTTCCTCTCCAGCCACGCCCCTCTGTTGCAGACTTGACCAATGAGAGACGTACTACTGCGTTGCCATTGGCCAGATGCTGCCATACCTGACACGCCCACTCAGGATCCCCACACAGGAAGTTCACTGCACTTTGGTGGAATGAAGCAGAGCCAACCTAAAGCACACAAAACATTCACAATCAACATTTCTCTTACCGTGTATGTTCATGACCGCACACTCCAAAGGACAGGAATAAGCACCTCTAGTATGTTTGGAGTCCTGTGAATCTCCTGCAGCAGTTGAGAAGAGAGCTGAGTGAGGAAAGCACTAGAGCAATGGCCTCTTATCAGACTCACTATATCCACATACGCCAGCCGCACCAGCGGGCACCGCTGCCTCACAGATGCCAGCCACAGTCTGCACTCAAACTCACTCACAACCTCACTGAGAGATGACCGACTGCTAAACAAAAAGAGTCAGATTGCAATTTGATAACGGAGTATGACTGCTGCAGCAAAACATAATGACAAACTAATGACAAAAAGTGGCATTTCCTTCATGAGATACACTCCTCTACTCTTACATGCTAGTTTTCAGTGCCTGGGCCAGTATGGCTGCTATCTGTAGGAGTTGGCCATGCAGTCTGTTGTGACAGCACACAACGTCAGGTGATTCTGGCAGCTTTTCCCCCAACTGCAGGACAGTTGCCAGATATTCACTTGGTGGTATCATAGCAACTAGGGCTCTTGATGACATCACTCGTATGCCATAGACTGGGCTGGCAGCTAGGAGGAAGAGCGGAGGCAGGAATTCCGACAGAGCCCTGAAGAAAACACAAAGACATCAAACAGATAAGAAACAAGTGAATATTAATCATTACTAAGGGGAAAAGGCATTTGACAGATTTGAATATCCAAAATAATAAAAATCTATTTATATAATATCAAAATCATATGATTTGATACAAAATTTTGGGTATTCAAATTTGGCAAAATATAATATATATAATATAATATAATTAGTGCTGTCAAACGATTAATCGCGATTAATCGCATCCAAAATAAAAGTTTTTGTTTACATAATATATGTGTGTGTACTGTGTATATTTATTATGTATATATAAATACACACACATTCAGTATATATT